>NC_058085.1:1804819-2104819 GCF_014858855.1 Bufo gargarizans
TCAGTAAACATGCTACTGATTATGGAGAGGTTAGTGCCATACAACACACCATACCTACTGGCTCTCATCCTCCTATCAAGGAGAGATACAGACCCTTACCGCCTACTTCATATCAGACTGTAAAAGAAATGATCCAAGAGATGAAAGACTCTAATGTAATCCGGGACAGTCGTAGCCCGTGGGCAGCACCCCTGGTCCTTGTAAAGAAGAAGGATGGTGGTATCCGTTTCTGCGTGGACTATAGAAAAATTAATCAAATAACCCACAAAGACGCGTACCCACTGCCCCGCATTGAGGAGTCACTAACTGCTCTGGGCTCCGCTGCCTATTTCTCCACATTGGACTTGACCAGTGGCTACTGGCAAGTACCCATGGCCCCGGCAGATAGGGAAAAGACTGCTTTCACCACTCCCATGGGCCTGTTCGAATTCAATTGTATGCCGTTCGGGTTATGTAATGCCCCAGGAACTTTCCAGAGACTAATGGAGCGGTGTTTGGGTCACAAAAACTTCGAAACAGTGCTGCTGTATCTAGATGATGTCATTGTGTACTCAAAAACATATGAAGACCATCTGAAACACTTAGCAGAGGTCTTTGAAATCCTTATCAAATATGGCCTGAAGGTAAAGCCATCCAAGTGCCACTTGCTCAAACCTGCGGTAAAATACCTGGGGCATGTGGTAAGCGGAGAGGGCGTACAACCTGACCCTGATAAGTTAGCGGCTGTCCGTAACTGGCCGGTCCCCACTACCGTCAAAGAGGTGAGGGGTTTCCTTGGTTTTGCCGGCTACTATAGACGTTTTATCCCCCATTTTGCTCAAATAGCCGATCCTATCCAGGAACTCTTGAGGGGGCAGCCCAAGAAAAGTCCTAGAACTCCAGTGCCCATTGAGTGGAATGAAGAAAGAGAGATAGCGTTCCAGTTGTTAAAAAAGAAACTGACCGAGCCTCCCGTGTTAGGTTATCCAGACTACAGCAAGCCCTTCCATCTGTATACTGATGCTAGCAAGCGAGGCCTGGGGGCTGTGTTAGCCCAGATCCAAGAGGGAAAAGAAAGAGTGATAGCTTATGCAAGCCGCTCCCTGAAAGGAGCTGAGAAAAATGACCAGAATTATAGTTCCTTCAAACTAGAGTTCCTGGCATTAGTGTGGGCAGTGACAGAGAAATTCAAAGATTATCTAGCCGCTACCCCATTCATTGCATTCACTGATAATAACCCTCTGGCACATCTAAATACAGCTAAATTGGGGGCTTTGGAGCAAAGATGGGCCTCTCGCCTCGCCAACTATGATTTCTCTGTAAAATATCGTGCTGGACGTACTAATGACAATGCTGATGCTTTATCCAGGCTTCCCACAGAGACAGCTCCTGATGATGTGCGAGATGCTTGGGAAGATGTAGAAATGCCGGCCTTCTACCATAAATTTGCTCAACAGGATCAGGCTCGGGCTACCAGTGACAGAGCTGCAGTTCCTTCACCCTCCAGTAGGCCTGAACTCAAAGAAGAAAGGTGGGTGAAACTACAGTCTGAAAGTAGAGTGCTGGGTGAATTGTTGGACTTCATTACCAGTGGCAGAGCCCCTGAGAGGATTCGGCGTAAGAGTACAGATCCTGAGCTCATCAAACTGTGGAGACAGCGCCATCAGCTCTTCATACAAAAGGGCCTGTTGCTACGGAGAAGCCTAGACCCATTGTCCAACGAAAGAGTGCATCAGATTCTCATACCCCGACGAGATGCAGGTATGGTGTTGGAGATGTACCCAGTGCAGTTTCTAGGTAAAATTTCTCTCAGGGCGAGTGTCAAAAAAACTCCCCCCCCCCCGGTAACAGTACGTCACGCAGTGCGTGAGGTACAGTGAGCGCCGCCGCCCGCACTGCCTGCCTGTGGGGGGACATTATTTTTAATAAGGATCACTATGGACATTATTTAGAATGGAGGCTGCTGTGGATGTCATTATAACTGTATAATGTCTGATAGGCCTAGTCCTGAGTTATATTACCCTGCCCTGTCTAATAATGTACCCTGATACCCCTTAGTTATATTACTCCAGCGGGGTAATATAACTAGGGGTATCAGGGATGGGTACATTATTATACAGGGCATGGGCAGGGTAATATAACTCAGCTCAGGACTAGGCCTATCAGACATTATACAGTTATAATGAGTAATGACACCAACAGCAGCCTCCATTCTAAATAATGTCCATAGTGATCCTTATTAAACTTAATGTCCCCCACAGTGACAGTGGCCCCCATTTTCATGTCTCCCACAGTGGCCCCCCCATTGTAATTAATTCCCCCCCATTGTAATTAATGCCCCCCCCCCATTGTAATAACCCCCATCCCCCCATTGTAATTAATGCCCCCCCAGACCATCACTCGCCTCACAGCAGGCATCAGCACTGCTCAGGGGCTCAGGGCGGGCGGTAACAGGCAGGCAGTGCGGCGCTCACTCAGTCACTGTATGTCACGCGCCTGCGCCGCCTAGTGGGAGGATCAGGCGCGTGACGTCAGTAAGTCTGACCAGGGCCGGTGCAAGGATTTTTGCCGCCCTAGGCAAGATAAAAATTGGCACCCCCGCCCCCCCCTTATCAGATCCGGAATTGCGGACCCGGATCCGCAATTCCGAACCTGAAAAAAAAATAGTACATGTCCTATTCTTGTCCCCAATAACGGACAAGAATAGGCATATTCTCTTAGTGCCGGCAATGTGCGGTCCGCAAAATGTAGTATTAATAACTAAACAATTAAATAATACACATATTGCATTGTCTACTTACCACCAGGACAATTAGATGATCTGGTCTCTGGCTGCAGTCTGGCTCTGAGGACTCCCTTGTCACTCTCTTCCCCCCCCCCTCCCTTGTCACTCTCTTCCCCCCCCCTCCCTTGTCACTCTCTTCTCCCCCCCCTCCCTTGTCACTCTCTCCCCCCCCTCCCTTGTCACTCTCTTCTCCCCCCCTCCCTTGTCACTCTCTTCTCCCCCCCCCCTCCCTTGTCACTCTCTTCTCCCCCCCCTCCCTTGTCACTCTCTTCTCCCCCCCTCCCTTGTCACTCTCTTCTCCCCCCCCCTCCCTTGTCACTCTCTTCTCCCCCCCTCCCTTGTCACTCTCTTCTCCCCCCTCCCTTGTCACTCTCTTCTCCCCCCCTCCCTTGTCACTCTCTTCTCCCCCCCTCCCTTGTCACTCTTGTCCCCCCCTCCCTTGTCACTCTCTTCTCCCCCCCTCCCTTGTCACTCTCTTTCTACTACTCCCCCCCCTCCCTTGTCACTCTCATTCTACTACTCCCCCCCCCTCCCTTGTCACTCTCATTCTACTACTCCACCCCCCTCACTCTCATTCTACTACTCCCCCCCCCTCTTGTCACTCTCATTCTACTACTTCCCCCCCCTCTTGTCACTCTCATTCTACTACTCCCCCCCCTCTTGTCACTCTCATTCTACTACTCCCCCCCTCTGTCACTCTCATTCTACTACTCCCCCCCCCCTCTTGTCACTCTCATTCTACTACCCCCCCCCCTCTTGTCACTCTCATTCTACTACTCCCCCCCCCTCTTGTCACTCTCAGTCTCATACTACTCCCCCCCCCCTCACTCTCATTTCCTCCCCCATGTCACCTCTAATGTAGCGTGGCCGAGCTCTGTTCGCTCCGCGGTACAGGAGCTTTTGTTTCCTGTACCCGGCTGACAGGAAGTGCTCACTTAGTGTGCACTTCCTTTCAGTCCGGCCGGGTACAAGAAACAAATGCTCCTGTACCCCGGGCCGGACCGAACAGAGCTCGGCCACGCTACACTAATAACTCAGCAGTCTGCAGACGCTCAGGAGGCTCAGCATGAGGGGCGCCGCCGGCCGGCCGCCCGATCATTTACCTTCATAACGATTTTTTTTTTTTTTTTACTTCAACGGGCGCCCCCTGCTGCTGACAGCGCCCCGGGCGGCCGCCCGTCCCGCCCGCCCCTAGAAACGGCCCTGGATGTACCACAATCAATCCGGTCACTTTGGGGTCCAAAAGACTGAGGCAAATATCCGCCAGCGGTTTTACTGGGTGGGCATGAGAGAAGACATGGAGAAGTGGTGTCGGGAGTGTGTAGCCTGTGCCTTGAAACGAGGTGAACACCATGATCAGAGGGCACCACTGAGACCCATTGTAAGTACTCGCCCTCTTGAACTTGTCGCCATCGACCATGTGAAACTGGAGCCTAGTCGCTCAGGGTATGTGTACGCTATGACTATTATTGACCATTTCACTAAGTTTGTTGTAGCGGTGCCTGTGAGAGACCAGACGGCCAAGACTACAGCCGAACTGTTCTGGAAACACTTCCTCCTACCCTACGGTTGTCCAGAAAAGATCCTCACCGATCAAGGTCCTGCTTTTGAGTCCCATCTGTTCCATGAACTGTGCCGCCTGCACAACTGTAAGAAGATCCGGACGACGGCCTACCATCCGCAAGGTAATGGATTATGTGAAAAAATGAATCAGACCTTGATAGAGATGCTGAGGACCGTGCCTCCTGAAACCAGGGGAGATTGGCCTAATCTGTTGCCACAGCTCATGTTCACGTACAATCATACCATACACTGTTCCACCGGGTATACCCCCTTTTATTTGATGTTTGGGCGCCAAGGGTTATTGCCTGCTGATCACTCCTTGGACGTACTCGTACCCGATTGCATCAACCCATTACCTAATACCGACTGGGTTGCTGAACACCAAAGGCGATTGAATACGGCCCAAGCTATTGTTCAGGAACGTATGGACTATGCTAGAGACCGACAGCAGAGAGACTATGACCAAGCAGCCCATGCAGAACCCTTGACAATAGGGGCTGTGGTATGGTTAAAAAATAACCGCCGTACCAGTAAACTGGACAGTAAATGGGAGCAAAGTCCCTATGTTGTCACTGCAATCCCAAATATTGGAACTCACACTTATGAGATCACCCGGGAAGGTAGGGGATCCCAAATTGTACACCGAAACCGGTTAAAGCTCTGCCTGACACCAGAACCCAGTGCCGAGAGTTCTATATCTGAACCCCCTGTGTCAGAGTCATCAATACAGCCCGAGGATCCTATGCAGGCTGTCCGTAATCTAAGGTATGACGCTGATCCCATGCATTGGCTTCTGACACCATGGTTGAACTTGTTGGTGCCCGCTCCGGCACCTACTGTACCTTTACTTCCAGAAGAGCCGGTTCAAGATGCCCCGGATCCAGTTCCCCCTCTAGTGGATCCTGTTGTTCCTGTTGTTCCTGACCAAGGTCTCACGGATGGAGATCCTCCTGTTGCTACTCTCTCTTCTACCTCGGTGCTAAGGGAAGAGGAAACCCCTGTGTTGAGAAGGTCCACCCGGATGACCAGGGGACGTCCGCCAGTCCATTTAGGAGACTTTGACTATGCTGGTGGTGTCTCCTCCCGAACAGTTGTTACTAGAAATAGCCTGCTTGACGTGTGTGCGCAAGAATGGACTCCTCCACGTGAGCCCTTGCCTGTTCTACACCCGCAGGAAAATCCTGTGTAGTTCTTTATTATACTTCAGTCAAGGAAAAAATAGACTAACCTGGTTCACCTTAAGTCCGCTGTGCCAGGTCAGCGGCCGTGCCTAAGAAGAAAGAAGACGCCCCTTTTTCTTGCGTCATTTGTTCATCAAGTCGCAAATGTTATATTTTTGTGTGAAATTGTTGTTTATCATATTTATAATGTAATGTCTAAATTATGCATCAGCTTATGTTGGTTCAGGCATGTGTGTGAGTACGAAGCCTTACTCACGTTAAAGTCTGGGGGTGTGCAGCATACGGGTAGGCTACCCGACACTGCTAGATTGGAATGTGTATTTCCCTTTAAGCCAGTCAGGCCGGTTACCGGCAATCCTTGTCACAGCCAGCAGAGGGAGCCCCCAGTTCAGTATAAATAGGCTAGGGCCTAACTCAGGAAGGCAGAAGTTTCTAGACTCAGTGCTGAGAGGGTAGAGTAAGCCCTGTAACCGGATTCCAGATCCGAGGAGAATGTTCCCCTCCTGAGTCCGTATTCGTAGAAGCAAGAAGGGCATAGTTAAACAGCCTGAAGACCCAGAATAAAACAGAAGGCGAGTCTAATCAGCAAGAGGCACTCAAGGTAACAGAGGAGGTACTTGATAAAGACAGATTCAAGGATACGCCAGAGCTAGGGCATCAGACCTTGGAGAATAAGTCACATGTTCCAGGATCAGTCAGGAATAGAGTGCAAGCCTCCTGTACTACAAGTCCTGTGTTTAACCCTCTGAAAATCACCTTGCTATTTCCGGCCTGTCTGTAACTTATGCAAACCCACTGTCTTCATATGCAAATCAACTGTCTTCAATGGAACTGCGTTTCCACCTATGTCCATGCATGATTATTACTGAAAACCAGTAAAGTTCCAGTTTTGGTTGGCTATCACGTGGTTACTCCATTATTCCACATAACATTACATGGCGTGTCACCGTTCAATTGACACTGGCGTCACGAACATTTATGAACTGCCTGTTCCAGCCGCTGCCCAGATTGAAGACGACAGTGAATCCCAGGTTAGTGGGTTGCCCTGCACTACAAAGCCCAGCATACCTAAATCTACACTACTGACCCCCTGGGACACTGCAGTAACTTTTCCCTTCACTGCCACCTTTTCGAACACCGCCAGATAGGTCTCCATATCATCCGAGGGGGTCATCTTAGGGATCGCCACACGGACAGCTTTCCGGGCATCGCGGACGTTCAGGGATGCTCCTGCCGCTTGCAATGCCATCACATGTTCTAATAGCAGCTGGTTAGTTTCCTGCTGTTGCTTGTTAGCCTCCCGCTGCTGCAAGTTAGCCTCCATGAGGGCCTTCATGATCGCCTCCATTTTTTTTGGGAAAACAGGTCGTAACCTTACCGGCTTAATGTAAGACATGCACTTTTGCCAGGGAAAAGAAAAACTTTTCGGCCTTAAAGGCCTGCCTCACTGCGTTTGCCCAAACCCGACACCAATTGTGGTGATTTTCTCTGGTAGACAGGCTTGCAACGCAGTATAGGCAACGACAACGTCTTTAACTTAAACAGTTTGGTGTTTATTCACACATAAGGATAAGCAAAACAAAAAGTCAGTTTCAAGGAAACTAGTGTTTGTTCACACCATGCAGCAATGCAGAAGTCCTTGGACACCCCAACAAGGTAGCAGGCCTTTACGCAGGCCCAAACTCCCAGGTCCCAACACAGAGACTGACAGAGCTTCATTGTCAGAGAGGAGTAAATTCCCACCACCTGACAGTGCTGCCTGTGTTTTATAGCCCAAACCAAGACCCGGCCTGGAACGTGGGGAGTAGCCACCCACCCTGCACTTTGGCTTCTCCCTAGTAAGAGCCGGCCCGGATTGGCTTTACAGCCATACTAAATAGCAAAACCATGTCAGTCAGCACTAGCTGCTGCTGACACATAAAATTACCGGCTCTTACCTAACCGAGGCCAGGAATCTCGGTGACACATACCTTCCGTCAATGACGGACACTTGCGCCTTTCTACACTACTTAGTGCACTCTGGCAGAGAATTAT
The DNA here is from genome assembly GCF_014858855.1 of Bufo gargarizans. Classification (NCBI taxonomy): domain Eukaryota; kingdom Metazoa; phylum Chordata; class Amphibia; order Anura; family Bufonidae; genus Bufo; species Bufo gargarizans. The sequence continues at coordinate 1,812,362 of NC_058085.1, forward strand.
TACACTTAAAATAAGCACCAGTACAAAGAATGTCCCTTATAATGTTTCCCAGTACAAAAAAATGGCCCCTGATAATGTATACTAGTACAAAATTCTCCTGTTCTGTGTGCCAGTACAAAAAAAATCCCCCTCTTAGTGCCCCCAGTTGAGCCAATGTCCCCATAGGTGCCCCCATAGTGTGTGAAAGTATACAATACTCCTATATAATGCCCCAAGTAAATCCCTACACACTGCTCCTCTTCCCTTCCCCAAAGTGTCCCACATAATATACCAGTATAAAATGCCCTTATATAGTGCCCCAAACAGATGCCCCCATAGTGCTCCTTCCCCATACTGCCCCCATGTTATGCAAGCGGGTGTGGACCCACTGTGCCACTGATTGGGTATACTCTGGAAGGGGCGTAACTAAGCCACTACCTGGTCTTCACTACAGCCTCTGATGGTGAGAATAGGCTTGGGCCGTAAGGGTAGTTGCCCGGGGCTACTCCACAGCAGTCCCTGAGTCATTGGCAGCTAACCAGGGGGTCAGAGTTCTCGGTGCAAGCACCAAGGGGACTTGCGTGGCCTGGAGGTTCGGGGGCTGGATAGGCGGCAATCAATCAGTCAGTAAGCGAAGTCCGTGGTCAGAGGCAGGCGGTGAACAAAGTCCATAAACAAGATCTGAGGTCAGGGGCAGGTGGCAAACAGGAAAAGTTCATAAATAAAGTCTGAGGTCAGAGGCAAGCGGCAAACAGACAAAGTCCAGGAGTTCAATAAGCAAGGTCCGGTACACAGCAAAGCAGACAAGAGAGACACCTTAGCACTTGGAGATAGAAAAGCTAAAACCATGAGGTTGCTCAGGCATCTTCCTGTGATAGGAAGAACCTTTAAATACCTGCTGTAATCAAGCCATAGGCTGGTGAGAAAGAGGGTGTGTATGTGCTGCTTCATAGGTGAAGAGAGACACACCTATGCAATCCCAAACACCAGTACAAGTCTCCAGCTGGAAGGAAACTCTGGCATGGAACACAAATACCATAGTTAAGCTATCTGCTACCCGCGCTTGTCAGCATGGTGCATGGCGGAGGGGAAAGAGGGAGCCCGGCGCCCTGGCCCGCGGTTAGGGGCAACAGCGCTGGCACAGACCGCTGGGCTAACACCTCATAATGTGCCTCTATAATATGCCCCCATAGTGTTCTCCCCCTAACTCCATAGTGCCCCCATAATGCACCAGTATAAATACCCCTTATAAGTACCCCCAGTAGATGCCCCCATAATGTGCAAGTATAAATGCCCCTTCTTAGTGTCCACAGTAGATGCCCCCATAGTGTCCCCCATAATGTGCTAGTATAAATGTCTCTTTTTAGTGCCCCCAGTAGATGCATCCATAGTGTCCCCCATAATGCCAGTATAAGATGCCCCTTATTAGTGCCCCAGTAGATGCCCCCATAGTGCTTCTAATTTCTGCCCTCCCCTTCCCTTTAGTGCCCCCCATAATGTGCCAGTGTAAGATGCCCCCATAGTGTCCTCAATAATGTGTCAGTATAAGATTCCCCTAGACAGTACCCCATAGTGCTCCTCTCCCCCTAACTAATAATAACACTAATACTTACCTTCACGCTGGCAGCGATGCAATGCAGTCCTCTTCCAGCCCGTGACATCATCTCGCCACCTGCGCTGGCCTCTGATAGGCTGCAGGCATTAGGCCTGCAGCCTATCAGAGGAACAGAGAAGGGCCGACTCCTCTCCCCTGCCCTGCTGCAGCATTTATCTGTATCACTTATAGAAGCCACTAAGGTCCATTGTGGGGGCTGCTGTTAAGAACAGATCAGGCAAGATGGCAGCCCCCATAATCACGTTCAGGAAATACTGTAGCATTAAAAAATAAAAACAGGTTCGAAAAAACTTTACCTACAGGTTACACATGTGATATAAAAAATGTAAACTTATGACCTCTGTTCTTTTCCATAGAGCTTGTGCTGGCAATGGTGCTGGATTATTCTGTGATCTGCTGTGATAAGGTAGAGAATGGTGTATTGTGACACCGCAGAGTACGCCGTGAAACCATCTCTGAAGCTTAGAAATATTTGCTGGATGAGATCACCATTGAGGTGTCTTCTGTCCGCCAGAAAAGAAACTACAATATTTGTAGGTTTCCAAACATTAATTATGTTTTGATCTCTAAAAAACAAGATAATTACTAGTTATGTTAGGACTTACAGTAGCTTCTATCCATGCTAGCTCTGGCGCTTGCTATGGTGGATATACTATATAGCTTAAAGGGAGTCTGTCACCTACATAACATGTTTTAGACTGATGATATAGCTCTGTGGGAGGCAGATCCATAACACTGATGGTACCCATGTTTAGTTTTTCAGAGCCTCCAAAGTACCTAAAATGAGGTTTTAAAAATATGCTAATTACCTATCGCAAGTGCCCAGGGGCGGAGAGTGTGCTGCAAGTGCCCAGTGCTCCCCGCCTTACTTGCTCCTGACTCCTCCCCTCTGTATCGTCCGGCCAGCCCTGTATCCTTGTTGGGTCATTTTTGTCTCCATTCATAATCTAGAGCCTGTGCGCTTTACTGCCGGTGTACGTAACTGGCACATGCGCACGGCATATCAGTATGCCTCTGTCCACAGTGGGCAATGTACCCGGCGGTGTACCCGGACCTGTCGGTGAAGCGAACAGGCACTAGATTATGAATGGAGATGAGAATGACGCCGCAAGGATACAGGGCTGGCCGGACGATACAGAGGGGAGGAGTCAGGAGCAAGTAAGGCGGGGAGCACTGGGCACTTGCAGCACAGTCTCCGCCCCGGGCACTCTCCGCCCCTGGGCACTTGCGATAGGTAATTTGCATATTTTTAAAACCTCATTTTAGGTACTTTGGAGGCTCTGAAAAACTAAACATGGGTACCATCAGTGTTATGGATCTGCCTCCCACAGAGCTATATCATCAGTTTAAAACATGTTATGTAGGTGACAGACTCCCTGCCAGAAATGTTTAAAGGGTTTGCATGAGATTAAAAGAAAACCATAGCTGCTTTCTTCTAGGAACAGTGCACGCTTTTTCAGGGGCTGTGTCTGGTATTGCAGCATTCAAGTGAATGAGGCTTTTATGGAATACCAGATGTGGCCCTCTCTGGAAGATAGAAGCCATGTTTTTCTAATATCATACAACCCCTTTAAGTGTTTTTTATTGTAAGAACATCCTAACTAGTATATTCTTGAAACTAACCAATGATTAATCAGAATCATGTTACATACGTCTGTGTTAGTACTATGCACCATACTTTTCATACGGAAAGGCGCACTAGGTTATTAAGTTGTGTTTACACTTATTAGGGGATCTACATAATTATCTTCCACCCTTTCATGGATGCCAGTGGTTAAACCATTCTGGACAGAGACATTGCATGCAAAAAAGTCATATAAGTGGATATTTTTTCAGGCATTCTTTCAACATTTTGTAGAAAACGACCTACAATGAGATTAGTTAGGCCTCGTGTACCAGTAGAACCCTGTGTACTAGTCAAATATATGTATAGGCAGGGATCCAGTGGATCACTGCAAATAGTTAATTTAGTGCTACCGAATTTAAAGTTGTGATTTGTTGTTAAAACACTTAGGGGGTCATTTACTAACAGAACTATTTGTGGCGTATTTCTGGCATAGATTGCTGCGCGAAGGTTATTTGTCGTACAATGTGCGACTTTCCCACTCACGCCATGTCTAAAAAGGGGTGTGTGGTGGGGAACGGGAGGGGCCGACAGACCCGTCTCATTTAGCATTTTCTATGCCTGTTTTTAGGGTCTAAATTTAAGCCAGCGAGGAAGTTGGCGTAGCTGTAGACTGGCGGTGGATAGACGGTGGCTCTTCAAAACTTCGGCGGATCCACCTCCAGTGCACTGGGTTATTAAGACCAGCATTTAAAACGCTGGTCTTAATAAATGACCCCCTTATTTTCTTTTGCACTACATATTCTTGATGATTGATTAGGTGCAGCATAGAGTAAAATCTGGCAGCATTGTAGTTAGTTGATAGGTGAAGGGCTGGACCCACCTCCTGGTGGGGAGTTCAGAATTTGCAGCCTGAAGAGAGGACATGTCTGTGAGAACTCCACAGAACTAGGCCTGATCCAGGGAAGATCTATCCCTGAGACTCTACCGCCAGCGAAGCTACTGAACACAGAGATAATACCTCCGAGAGTAAGAGACCAGATTCCATTTATGGTTGAGAATCGTGAGATCATTCTTTGGAAAGACAGTGAGGTACCGCTGGATTATGGCGCTAAGACTTTACTGGATGTGGAAAAAGTTTAACTACCTCTGATACCTCCACACTTCAAAGATACTCTAGACAACCCATCTAGCACCTGCTACCCTCAGACTGGGCATGGCAGAGGCAGTAAAATAAGAATTGTGTTGCATGCCTCTGATTATTCGTGAGCACTGAGAACCATATTTAGAGAGAGAGAGTGAAAGAGAACTGAGAGACTTAGGGAGGATTACCTCCATTATTGTTGTTACCTATATGCAGCCATTAGGAAGAGCACTACTGTGTAACTTACTACTGAACTGTTCCTATTCCTGCTATCTGTACTACTGGTCATTGACTTCACCACCATATATCCATGGGACAACCATTCACCATGAAGGGGATCCCACCTAACACCCGGCAGGGGTTTGCCCCTTTGTGTATTTCTATTGACTACAGCACTTATATGGACTACAGCTCACACATGCCATGTAGTGACTGCCCCACAGGCCATGTAGTCCTTGACAGATGTAGTCCTTAGGAGTCATTATGCAAGTATATACAATTTTCAAGAACTTTTGATGCAGCTGTCGAAGGTGGAGCTGGAATTTTTGCAGATTTTCTGTATCACAACCGTTGCACTCTAGTGGAATAAGTCAAATCACAAGTCTATTCTACATTCATGAAATTTTCACGTGCCTGTCGTGTGATATGGGGGAGGGGAGCTACAAGCAAATTATGTGGCAACTGACACTGAAGAAGATGTGTAACAAAATTCCACACGAAGGCCCAGCCTAAGGTTAACCGTATAATAAGTGACTAAAATGTGACAAAAAGACCAACACAAACATATAAGGTATAGATAGACTCCTACACAGTCGTAATTTAAAGTGCCTGGACCCCAAAACAAAATCTCTTATTGACACCCCCTTCTCCCCATCACCACCTGCCATACACCAGTATGTTCCAAACTGGCAGAGAAGCCTCTGGGCTCCCTCAGGCACCAGTTGCACGCCTTGTAGCTATGCCTGTGGATGAATTAAACACTTGCTTGGCTCCACAAACCTTGCATTGATTACAAGTGACCTTCCACCTCATTGATATGTCCGATCTATTCCTACATATGTGCGACTTACCTTGTGTCATTCTCCTCGTGTCTTTTTCCCTCCTGCACTTAGCTGGAAGCACCTCCACTAGGTGGATTACAAAGTGACACTGAGGGCTTTGTTGTCTGCTGGATGGAATATAAAACTGGGAAGGCGAGGTGGGGCGGCAGGAGTCATTGCTGGCTTTCTGACTTGGTAAATCACAACTGGTTTGCTCACTTGAAAGAAATTTTTTCTTGCCAACCTTGCTTAAAAGTAGGTGTGGTAACAGATTACTGGGTTTTATGATTTCATCACTGTCATGGAGGAGCACTTTCTTCTACATTGTCTGACTAGACACTATTTAAACATATGAGGATGACATCAAGTTATAATATTGCTACTTTTTGGAATTTTGCTTACATATTACATTTTTACTTATTACCGTATATTTTTCCTTATAGCAAATAATAATACAATTTCCGTATAGGACCATTAACCTCCAGGGAACTGTACATATGGAATATGACAATGCATATAAACAATACTAAAAACAAGCAAGTACAATAACCATGAGGTTACTAAGTGACCGACTGGTACAGAAGGAGAGTGGGCACTGCCTGCGATGGCTTACAATCTATAAGGTTTTGCTATATACATTTATGTTTTACTCTCTTCAGTAAACATTTTCCAATAAAATGCATAGGACACATAGCTTACACCTTTCAAAATCCAGGTTTTCAACCTGAGGTACTGTATGTTTCACCTAAGGTACTTGTCTTGTCTCTGGGGAATACTGTACTGCCACTGTCCTCATTCTGTGCTTTTAATAGGTGTATATAATCAGAGTATTTAAGGTTCTTTGACTTTTTTCATTTAAATACGGGGTAATTGCCTTAGAAATGTTTTAAAACATGACTACAGGTGATATCCTCTGTTATGGAAGTGGGTGTGGAACCAATGTGTCAACCCAACAGATTTAACTTCGAGCTACTCCTAAGGCATCTTTCACACGAGCGAATTTTCCGTCCCGGTGCGATGCGTAAAGCAAACGCATAGCATCCAGACTGAATTCTGACCCATTCATTTTAATGGGTCTATGCACGTGAGCGTTGCTTTTTATGAATCATTTCAGCGTTCAGGAAATATCACAGCATGTTCTATATTATGTGTTTTTCACACAGCTCCGGTTCAATAGAAGTGCATGGGGCTTGCGTGAAAAATGGATTGCATCCAGATACATTCCGGATGCAATGCGTTTTTCACTGATGGTTGCTAGGAGATGTAGATTGTTATTCTTCAGTTTTTTTTCATGCCCGTGAAAAACACATGAAAAACTGATTGCACCTGCATGAAAAAAAATGAAACATTGAATGCAGTTGTAGACAAAACTGACTGAACTTGTGTGCAAAACTATCATTTTTTTCCTGAACAGATCCTGACACAATCCGTATTGTTCTTGAGAAAGAGGCGCCAAGGGTGTTGTCCTGGCAGTCCTCTGATTTTCACCATTTGACCCCTATACATGTATCTGGACTTCGCTGCAGGGGATCCACTAGGCCGTTACCTCTTGTAGTAGTCTCTGTTTGGTTGATGGCTGACCACAGAGGTCAAGAAACCAATGCTGAGCCCTGAAGGGACAGGCAGAATTGTAGTCAGGGACAGGCGTTGGTCAGGGCAGGCAGAGTTTGTACAATTAAAAAACATAGCCGAAGGTCAGGGAAGGTAGCGAAGGGTCAATACAGAGATCAGGCACAGGTCAGGTCAAGCAGCAGAGGCTCAGTATCCACGAAATAGGTGGAATTCAGTACACAAGCAGACAACAAGATATAGCACTTCTCAGCAGGAACTAGAGGACTATGAACCTTATTGCTCAGGCACCCTCTCACTGGGGAAGGCGACTAAAGAACCCTAAGGTGGCCAGCCATAAGCTGGTGTAGACTAGAGTTAAATAAATAGAAAAGAGACCCCCCTGCGCTCCTATTGTATAGATATGTGTAAATCTACCTATATAGGGAGATCCTGCTGCTTAATGTCTAATAAGGAGCTATTGTTCTCCTTAGGTAAGTGTATACAAAATAGATATATCACCTGTGGGGGATATGGGACATAGGCGCTGGTATACACAATCAGGAACAACTAGTCCTTTAAGGTGGCACTATGACTTAGTGTCAGCCTAAATAAGTGAGTGGTTAGCTGCAAAAATAGATTATACCAAAATAAATATGAATAATTATGGGGATTAGAACATATAATCAATTGATGAGGGTGACAGGAGCAGATAAGTTATAATATATAAGTATTTGCACTGAGAGTAGAACGGTGAGGAAAAGGTTAATGCTGATATTACTAATACCGTTGGTACCTTGTCTTTCCTCCAAAATGTTCCTTTGATTAATGTTCCAATATGCCGTATTCTGAATTTCTCTTGTTGTTCCTATGGAGATGCTGTTATCCTTTCACTCGCAGCGTCCTTCTGCTCACCTGCCAGCAGCAGCGCGGCCCCGGCCGGAAGCACGCGCGGCGCGAGGGTTCTGACGAAGGAGCCCGATAGGCTCTAAAAAGGCGTAGGTAACAGTCTTTTGTCCTACGGAGGCCCCTGTACTCGTACCATTGACGTCACTGCAAGCGGTCTACCGGGTAAAAGACCAAGCTCCCTCGCGCCGCGCGTGCTTCCGGCCGGGGCTGGCAGGTGAGCAGAAGGACGCCACGATTTGAAAGGATAACAGCATCTCCATAGGAACAACAAGAGAAATTCAGAATACGGCATATTGGAACATTAATCAAAGGAACATTTTGGAGGAAAGACAAGGTACCAACGGTATTAGTAATATCAGCATTAACCTTTTCCTCACCGTTCTACTCTCAGTGCAAATACTTATATATTATAACTTATCTGCTCCTGTCACCCTCATCAATTGATTATATGTTCTAATCCCCATAATTATTCATATTTATTTTGGTATAATCTATTTTTGCAGCTAACCACTCACTTATTTAGGCTGACACTAAGTCATAGTGCCACCTTAAAGGACTAGTTGTTCCTGATTGTGTATACCAGTGCCTATGTCCCATATGCCCCATGGGTGATATATCTATTTAGTGTAGACTAGAGTTGAGTGAATTTTTCAAAAATTTGATTCGCCGGTTCACCAATTTTTTGGGGAAAAATTTGGTTTGATCCGAATTTATTTGAGGCGAATTACATTAAAAACTGGTATTTCCTGGCTGCAGAGAGCCTTTATAGTGGTGTAGAACACTGTGCCTTGCAGTAACACGCATCGGGATTCTGTTTTAATCGTGAAATAATACTGTGAGTCTGTATGACATGCAGATGACAGGCGTTGCTCTTAGAATCACTGCACACTTCACTTATTAGGGCAGTCACGGGGCCAAAACTGACTAAATAACTCAAGTATGAGCTCAGCCTTACAGGTCGATGTTAGCACCAAGAAGAAGCGCACTCCTTTTACACCGTCGCCAGCTGATTCCACATAGATGTCTACAGAACCTGTTCTATTAAACGCTTATACAAGTAGAGCCCCCCCGGACAGAGTGTAGAGGGTGTCAGCAGTAAGTTTGTGTTGACTGATTAATTTGCCCTTCCTCTGATCCGTCAGAACAATAACCCACAAAAAACGGATCCTGTCTGTGGAGCATATGCCTTCACTCAGTCAGCATTTGCTCAATAATCCATCAGTATTGCTAATGCAAAAAAAAAACAGGAGTGGACCTAAAACAGAGATGACACGTGAATGGAATATTTGCATGTCTTCTGTGTTTTGTACCCACTCCTGCTTTTGGCTAACAAATCATAAGACAATTCTGATGGGACCATAGAGGCCTTACAGCTGCTACACAGACAGGATCCGTTGTGCGTCTCATTTTTCCTTCCTTCTGACAGATCAGAAGAAAGGTCAAATAAATCATAATGTCAGCCAGGCTAAAAGCCAAAATAGTGGACCAGTCATGAAGTGGGGAGGTTGGGAACAGCATGAGAAGTCTATAGAGTGGACCTATTACATAGTGGTGAGGTGGAAGCAGCATGAGGAGACCACAAAGTGGCCCAATGACAGGGTCTGGAGGTGGCAGCAGTATGAGGAGGCCACTGAGTGGCACAATGACAGAGTCTGTAGTTGTCAGCCAGCATCAGGAGAAGGCCACCAAGTAACACATTGACAGAGTCTGGAGTTGGCAGCATCAGGAGAAGGCCACCGAGTGGCACAATGACAAAGTTTGGAGTTGGCAGCATCAGGAGAAGGCCACCAAGTGTCACAATGACAGAGTCTGGAGGTGGCAGCAGTATGAGGAGGCTACCGAGTGGCACAATGACAGTCTGGAGTTGGCAGCAGCATGAGGAGACCACAGATTGGCCTAATGACAGAGCTTGGAGGTGGCGGCAGCAGCAGCATCAGTAGTAGGCCACAGAGTGGCACAATGGCCAAGTCTGGATGTGGCAACAGCAGCAGCATCAGGAGCATACCACATAGTGGCAAGGTGATATAGTGTGGATATGGCAGCAGCATCAGGATACCACAGAGTGGCATGGTGACATAGTGTGGATATGGCAGCAGCCGCATCAGGATACCACAGAGTGGCAAGGTAACATAGTGTGGATATGGCAGCAACAGAAGCATCAGGATACCACAGAGTGGCAAGGTGACATAGTGTGGAGATGGCAGCAGCAGCATCAGGATACCACAGAGTGGCAAGCTGACATAGTGTGGATATGGCAGAAGCAGCATCAGGAGACCACAGAGTGTGAAGGTGACATAGTGTGGAGATAGCAGCATCAGCATCAGGAGACCACAAAGTGACCTATTCACAGAGTGGGGCAGTGGGTGGCAATACCAGTACCCACTGACGAAGGTGGGTGAAAGAAGGAGCACCTGGCATCAGATGTGTGGCACTAGGGCGGGTGCGGGTGGCAGCATCAGAGTAGTAGCTGAGGCATGTAGCCAGAAGAAACCGGTCTCTTTTTTCAAGTTTGGGTGAGGCAGCATGAATGATCTAATCAGATGCATCAGGCATTGGTGGGTGAAAATCCTGGCTGATCCACACCTGATTCATCTTTCCAAAGGTCAGTCTCTCCACATTTTGGGTGGGCAGGTGAGCTCCCGCCGCACTAAACACCCACTCTGATGCCACACTACGAGCCGGGCAGGACAGCTTTTCCAGGGCAAACTCTGCTAGTTGCAGCCACAAATCAAGTTTGGCTGCACCGTAGTCCAGCGGATCTTCAATGTGGGTTGGCAGGGTACTGTCCAAGTATGCAACCACCTGCTGCTTCAGGCCCTGCTCCAGGTCTACCTGCTGCTGCTGGTGATTAGTTTCTTCACTATGCGTGTCAAGAAAGCTACTCATCAGCAATTGTAGACTCAGGCGGCTGCTGATAGAGCTGGTACTGCTCCTGCCACCCTACCCCTCCCCAGCAGCCATGGCAGTGGAAAGTTAGCGCAGAGGGCCCCGCTGTCAGACCTGCGAGGATGGACGATGGCGCAGATGGGCAGCGGCCAACTGACTACATAGGATGTCTCTGTAGTAGTTCTGTTTGTCCTCCCTCTCAGTGGTTGTAAAAAAAGGCCTGCATTTTGTACCGGTAGCGAGGGTCCAACAAGGTGGAGAGCCAGAAGTCATCCCTCTGCCGAATGGTGACAATTCGACTTTCACTACGCAAGCAAGTGAGCATGCATTGGGCCATCTGTGCAAGTGACTCTGAGGGACTCCCTGCCTCGATCTCCACTGCATAATGCCACGGTGTGTCTGGGTCCTCTGTCTTGTCTTCCTCATCGCCCTGCAGCTCCTCTGGTTGCTCCTGCTCTTTCTCTCCTGTCAACTGAGTAGAAAAACCACCCATTGCCTGTGCTCCAATGTCCTCCTCCCCCTCCTCCTCCTCTTCCAGTTCAGCCCCCACAGGGCTCATGTGGCCGTGAGATCTAGGCGCCACGTCTCCAGTCCCCTGACCAGCCATTGTTATCACCATCTGTTCTAGGACATAAAGCAGTGGAATGACGTGTTCATCCCGTAGTCCTGGCGACTGACAAATAACGTGGAGTCCTCAAAGGGCCTGAGCAAACGGCAGGTGTCACGCATGAGCTGCCACTGGCTGACATCGAAGTTACACAGGGGAGTACTCCTATCCGCTTGGATCATCAAGAAATTGCTGATGGCCTTTCTCTATTTGTATAGTCGGTCCAACATATAGAGGGTGGAATTCTAACGGGTGGAAACGTCACATATCAGCCTAAGTGGGGGAATGCCGTTCTGGGTGTACTTTGCGGTGTATGAGTGGCTGAAGTGCATTCAAAGTTTCCTGGCCATTTTTAGGATGTCTTGCAGATGGGTGGAAGACTTCAGGAACCGCTTGACAACCAGATTGAACACGTGTGCCATGCAGGGCGCATGGCTTAGCCCTCCTTGACGCAGCACCAACACAATGTTCTTCGTTCTTCCTGTTGTCGATCACCATGGTTCCGTTTTTGAGTTGTCGGGGAGAAAGCCAGGCATTCGATTTCTTGAATAAGGACACGGAGCAGTTCCTCCCCTGTGTGAGCCCAGGGAAACTAGGTGCAGAACAGTGTGACACCACCGTGCCCTGCACATGTGGTATGCTGGAGGGGCACTGTGATTTGTCCCTGCAGTGGAGGCTGAGGACATGGTGGAGGATGATGAGGCAGAGGCGGGCATTGTCACAGGACCAACAGAGTGACAACGTGGAGGCGGAAGTGGCGTTACCTGTTTAAGTTGCTGGTTTGGCTGTGCAGGAACCACATTCACCCAGTGGACCGTAAAGGACATGTACTGTCCCTGACCGTAGTTACAGACTCCGACAGGCTCAAGGACTGGCCCACCTTCTGTTCTACATACTTGAGAAGGGCTGATACTGCCATTTTCGCAAAGAAATGACGGCTTGGGGCTCTCTACCTCAGCTCGGCACAAGCCATCAGTTCTCTGAAAGGTGCAGAGTCCACCACTTAGAAAGGGAGAGACTGCAACACCAGCAACTTGGCCAGGAGCACATTCAGCTTCTGCGCCGTTGGATGAGTGCACACATACTGCTGTCTCTTGGCAATCGCTTCGGTGATTGATTGCTGATGGAATGACTGACGAGGAGTAGGAGTAGAAGGAGCAGGAGCATCTGGACCTGCAAGGCTGGGGTGGTGGAGCCTTGACTGGCTGAAACCGGGTATGTGCCACTGGGTGAGGCAGCGGTTGCTGCAGCAGGCTGGATCACCATATTGACGCTACGGTTCTCCCAGGCCAATTTATGGTGACGCTGCATATGTTGACGCAGGGTTGTGGTGCCAACATTGGCACCCTGGCCAAGCTCAACCTTCTGTCCACATATTCTACATATGGCCATGTTAACCTCCTCCGGCGGCTTAACAAAAAACTGCCACACCGCTGAGTAGATGATTTTCCCCCCAACAGTCCGCACTGACTGACTGCAACCCTGCTGCCTCTGTGAACTCCTGCACCACTACTTCCCGGGCAGGTAGGCTGCTGCAAAGCAGGTGGTCTACCCCAGGCACGTTTGGCTCCCGACCTCCCACTGCTGCCACCCTGCTGACTCCAATGGCTCTATTGAGTGTTGCATGTATGGAGTTATGCTCCCCTAAAAGCCTCATGAGGAGAATGCCGTGTACATAAGCATCTGATAGATGTTTCCTGTATGTGTTTTTTAATTCATACAGTATTCAACAGGAAAAAAAAAAAACTTTGTATGAAAATGCTGCTCCATGTACTGTAGTCAAGAAAGGTCACACATGAGGCAAACTGCTGTCCTCGCCTGATGGTGTACTACCCCTGGTGTCCGAATAAGAACACATTTACTCCCTGCATCTCTTTGGTAAATCTTAGGTTGGGAAGATTAACATTTCCAATTACTTTAATTTGAATAATTCCTGAGAATTACAAAGATTTGTTTGCACTGATTACAAAACCAGTCTTCACATGACAGCACTTGAGGAGTACAAGCTCTTGTTACAGTAGTGGAGGAATTATTCTTTCAGTCTGTGTATTCAGTGCAGGGGAATTTTACAGACGCTAACTGGGCGGTACTGCTCAAGGGCTCTTACATGTGAGTATCATCCTCGGGGCTCATGCATACTGGCACAGGGCTTGTATGACAATGCACAGATATGGTATGTACAGGCTTAGTCTACTTTCCCACTGGGGTTTTGGCTTTCCGTTTGGCGAGATCCGTTCAGGGCTCTCACAAGCGGTCCAAAACGGATCAGTTTTGCCATAATGCATTCTGAGTGGAAAAGGATCCGCTCAGAACTGCATCAGTTTGCCTCCGATCAGTCTCCATTCCGCTCTGGAGGCGGACACCAAAACGCTGCTTGCTGAGCCAAATGGATCCGTTCTGACACACAATGTAAGTCAATGGGGACAGATCCGTTTTCTCTGACACAATCTGGCACAATAGAAAACGGATCTGTCTCCCATTGACTTTCAATGGAGTTCATAACGGATCCGTCTTGGCTATGTTGCAAATAATACAAACGGATCCGTTCATGACAGATGCATGCAGTTGTATTATTGTAACAAATCAGTTTTTGCAGATCAATAACGGATCCGCCCCCAAAACGCGAGTGTGAAAGTAGCCTTACTCTGTTTACTGTTGGACAGACTCTGTATATATAGAGTAGTCCAATGAAGCATGGTTGTCCCAGCAGGGAGACACTTTGTTCAGCTTGTTGTCAAGGGTCCTATCTAACAGGTAGGTGTTGTTTCTAGCAGAGACCTAGGGAAAGGCAATTATCAGGAAGGAACTGTTTGTTCCCAATAATTGTTTATTCTGTAATTCTTTCACCACATAATAATGCTCTAAACTGTTCCCAGTGCCCTGTAGTTTACATACACTGTATCCCAAACTACTTGATCCATGCACTGTGTGCACAATTATTAGGCAATTATTAGGCATTATTGTACTTTCGAGAATTCATTTTTATTATTGAACAACTACATTGCTGTCAGTCAATCCAAAATGTTAATAAACCTCAAACATGAATATTTAAAAAAGTTGGATTTTGGCTTTCTTAGGAGAATATCTATGTGTGCATAGTTATTGGGCAACTATTAGTCTGCACAGTGGCGTATCTATTGGGAACTTTCTCTGGCACCCGACACCCAATGAATTTGATGTTGCTATTTTTGGTGAGCTGAGAGAAGGTAAGACAATTGAAATGCACCCCCCCCTCCATGCCGAAATCTCAATCCAACCCTTCCCCCCAGCCTTACTGTTCAAGAGATATTTGGGTGGACATTACATACATTGCTACAAAACATACAGGAGAATACAGCACCACATACAGTACCTCTTACATTCAGTGATGTCTCCTGTGATGTAGATGTTCTTTTTCCTCATCTTCTCCATTCAGAGATCAGATCGCCATGATAACTTCTCCCAGTGGCATCTTGTCTCTGCAAAGTTTACAACATAAATATCATTCTGCCCCCCAAAATTTGCCCCTACAGCACCACCAGTAGCAACCCGATTAGTAATGCCCTTCATATTGTGCTCCATATTAATACCCCCACATCACCTTTAATATTAATAAATAAGCCCATTGGGCCCCTAGTAGAAATAATGCCCCCTATAGTGCCCCCAACAGTAACAAGTAACCTCTATAAGGCCCCCCTATAGAGCCCACAGTAGTAATTAAGCTCCATATAGTGTCTCCAGTAGATATAATGTCCCCTGTAGTAGCCCCGGTACTTATAAAGCCCCTCTACAGTGCCCACTGTAGTTATAATGACCCCTTGTAGTGCCACTGTATTATAATGCCCCCTGTAGTGCTACTACATATAATACACCCCCTCTGTAGTGCTCTTATATATTATGCCCCCTCTGTATTCATAGCATATATAATGCCCCCTCTGTATTGGCAATATATATATGTTAAAGATGTGTGAATTTTATTCTATATTTTGTATATCTAGGATTGTAATACCCCCCTCTTTGTTTCAAGACTGGAGAGGAGAGAGAGGGGGGCAAAGAGCTGTGCTGTGAGAAGTGTCTGATTTCTCATCTTTCTACAGGTGTCCCATAGAGTGTGGTGGAATGCGTAAGCCAATCATATGGCTTGATGATATGTATATATTATTCACTGCCTACAGAGAAGCACCTCCTTGAAGTGTCACATATGACGTAGGCAGTATTCTTGTTAGAATAAACTCCATTACAAAATGGCGATGGTAACCAGATGTTTACATTAGTTCACATTCCAAAGTAGGACCCAGTGCGCAGAAGCCAGGGTGCTATCTCCTCTCTCTTATCTCTTCTTCCTTTTTGACCAATGAAACAATGTTTTAGCCTCAGTGAGCACTGCCCTCTTCTGAAAATGTATATACGCTTACCCCATGTAATTAAAGTTAGAGATTGCTTTGACCAACTTCTGTGTCAGTGTCTAGTCTCTCAGCCACGCGTGGATATTAACCCCTGGGGGGTACATTGATTTGGAACACCAGAGTGTATCTTAAATGCCTTAATTTAGGGCGGTTTCATCATATATATACATATATAATGTACAAAAAAGAGCAGCACTTCAACACAGGATAAAATAAAACCTTTGGATTTTATTTTATCCTGTGTTGGAGTGCTGCTCTTTTTTGCACATTATATTTGGGTAAGCTTTATTCCCCAGGCCATTTCAAATCTTGATCGGTGCTGCCTTCCATTTAGCCTTTATTTTATATATATATATATATATATATATATATATATATATATATATACACTCACCTAAAGAATTATTAGGAACACCATACTAATACGGTGTTGGACCCCCTTTTGCCTTCAGAACTGCCTTAATTCTACGTGGCATTGATTCAGGCATTCTTTAGAAATGTTGGCCCATATTGATAGGATAGCATCTTGCAGTTGATGGAGATTTGAGGGATGCACATCCAGGGCACAAAGCTCCCGTTCCACCACATCCCAAAGATGCTCTATTGGGTTGAGATCTGGTGACTGTGGGGGCCATTTTAGTACAGTGAACTCATTATCATATTCAAGAAACCATTTTTCCAGTCTTCAACAGTCCAATTTTGGTGAGCTTGTGCAGGTTGTAGCCTCTTTTTCCTATTTGTAGTGGAGATGAGTGGTACCCGGTGGGGTCTTCTGCTGTTGTAGCCCATCCGCCTCAAGGTTGTGCGTGTTGTGGCTTCACAAATGCTTTGCTGCATACCTCGGTTGTAATGAGTGGTTATTTCAGTCAACGTTGCTCTTCTATCAGCTTGAATCAGTCGGCCCATTCTCCTCTGACCTCTAGCATCAACAAGGCATTTTCGCCCACAGGACTGCCGCATAGTGGATGATTTTCCCTTTATTACACGATTCTTTGTAAACCCTAGAAATGGTTGTGCGTGGAAATCCCAGTAACTGAGCAGATTTTGAAATACTCAGACCGGCCCGTCTGGCACCAACAACCATGCCACGCTCAAAATTGCTTAAATCACCTTTCTTTCCCATTCTGACATTCAGTTTGGAGTTCAGGAGATTGTCTTGACCAGGACCACAACCCTACATGCATTGAGGCAACTGCCATGTGATTGGTTGACTAGATAATCGCATTAATGAGAAATAGAACAGCTGTTCTTAATAATTCTTTAGGTGAGTGTATATTGTGGGGGATTAGCTTTTCTTCAGGGGTCATTCTCACAGGTTACTTCACCAGACACGGATATAATGTCCAAACAGTGCATTTATTGTGCAACACCAGCAACAACAAAATGACAAAATAATAAACACTCGCCCGTCCAGGCTCTAACTAAACAAATAGATCCCTGACTCACCTAAGACCCTGTTCACACCCTGTGAACACGTGCGGCTTTCTGAGCCAATGTCCCCCAGCCTCCTGGCTGTACAGAGCACAGTACGCCCACTGTCTCCAGTCCAGGGTCTCTAGGAGAATAGTGGTCTCTCAGCCCTCCTGGCTTGGACCACACAGAGCCTACAGGCCTCTGTCCACAGGCAACACACTCCCTTTGCTGACACTCTGGGAGGTGCTTTGTGCCAGCCTGATTACTTCCAGCTGGTCTCGCCTGTGGTGGAATTGGGGTGTGGACCGAACTATCCACCCCTTCCTTGCCTCTACCCTGCTTGAGACCTGTCACTGTCTCACAATATATTGTGAGGGATTAGCTCTCTTTTGGGGGTCATTCTCACAATTATCTTCACAACAGCCGGATTGCCCGCCTGGGCTCTAACTAAACATGAAATATCCCTACCTCATTTAAAGCACCGTTCACACACGGTAATAACATGCAGCTTTTTCAGCAAATAGTCCAGCTCACTTCCAGGCTGTAACAAAGTCAGTCCAGTACCTTTGGGAGTATGGGGTCTAGCAGGGGGTACAGGACTCTGTTGCACAAAGAATCTCTCCCCTTGACTGACAGTCTGGGCTGGGCTCTTATCCCAGACTGATTGTGGCACCTGGTGCTGCCTCAGAACTTATGACTGACGGGTGAGACATGGAAACTCCTGCCATAAATCTCCCCTAGGATCTATGAAGCCTGTCACTGCCTCATATACCCCCCCTTTGTTTAAGCCACAAAGGGGTGATCACTAGCATCAAATCCAGATGCTCGTGAGCGGGCATCGACCTGGCCTACAGTCTTCCCCTTATTCTTCCAGACCCTGGACAACATCGCTTGGTTTGTCACCCTCAGGAGTTTATTACAGAGCTGATAAGACCTACTGGATTTTCTTTCCCATCTTACGAGCAGGTACTCTCTTTCATGAGCGAGGATGATGCGCTTTCGCACCCGTGGTCTCTCTCTTTTCTTTTTTCTGTTCCTCTCCACATTTGGCATTCGGTCTCTGGAACTTCTCTCAGAAGATGTTTTTATACGACCGACAGGCTCTCTTTTTAGATTCTCTGGCTTCAGCACATGCTCATCATGTCCTTTCTTGGACTGCTGCAGCTCTTGACCAAACTGTTCCCAATCCACGCTCGCTTCTTTTACATGCCTCCGATTCACTTCTTCCTTTTTTCCAGCAGTGGTTTCTCCTGGTTCGTCGGCAGTTTCAGAGATCTCTGCTTCTTTTTTTTCCACTTCGGTAGCCGCTCCTTCGGTCAGTGCAGCACCTGAGGACTTCACGTCCTCTGACACATTGGCCGTAACTTCTTCAGCCTTGGTTTTCTTGGACCCGGCATCATATACTTTTCCTCTTAAGACCTTTTCCTCTTTTTCATTGAGGTAGGAGGTACCGGGGACAGCTGGGTCTTCTCCAGACTCGTCGACTTCTGTAATTTTCTCTAGAGGCTTACGTAGGACACTATTCTCCTTTCAGGAAGAATTCAGGAGAGCCAGCCCACAGTAGTAGACAGGATCCGCATACTCGTCGTCCATCTCCTCATATTCCTTCCCCAGCAGGCTGCTGGCTACTTGGATGGCCCTGCAGGCGGAGGGGACGTCTTTCGGAACCAGGTCCTGGCTACCCACTGCCATGAGTCTGTTGGGCTCTGCATCCACATCAGCCCCATCAACAGGTTCAGCAGAAAGATCTTCCGGCTTCTATGCCTTGGTCGGCACCGCAGTTTTTCTGTATTTCTTTGAAATCTTTGCTCTTCACCTGCATATCAGGCCAAAGACCCTTCAGCGCACTCATTTATTTTGGGGTATCCTCCCTTGACCCCTCTTCAGCCTTCTTTGGTTACGTTGTGAAGACAGCTAGTCTTTTCTTTATCATATCTAGGGACTGTGTAGAGAGGGAGGAATCATCTTCCTGATTGTAGCTGTACTGACATGTCAGCTCATCTACCACGGCCTGGGTATGGGTCTCAGACACTAGCCTGAAGTCTCCCCACTTAACTCCCTTCATGTCAGGTACAACCCTTGTCTGGTCGCTACCAGTAACCACCTCAATTTCGCAAGACCTTGACATGGTAGCTGCCCTCTCGGAGTTGCTAACGGTCACAACACACACATCACCTATACCGCTGGGGTCATTATTAACCCTGACCTCTAGGGGCACCGATGAGCTATTTCCCACCTGGGACACCTCCCCAGCAGCCATAGAACTCTGTGGTATGTGTGGTAACCCCTCTAGTACTACCACACTTTCCTGTCCGTTCACCACCTTGGGTTCACCCACCTGTAAATTCTCAACATTTATCAACCCTTCTGCTTTTTTTTATAATTTTTCCTCTAGGGTTCGCTATTCCCCCAACCACGTCCTGAAATGGAAAAGGCATGTCATTATCATTACTTATTTCACAAATTGTCACATTTTCATTTTGTACTTTATCATCACCATTGTTTCTAATGGTCACTTCATTTAAAGGGCTAGAAACCACTTCTGCAGGAGTTTTGTCCCTGACTGCAGAAGTGTTTCCACCTCTCCAGAAATCATGGACAAACATTCCCTTATGTATGAGTGTATTTATATTACCAACAAATCCATCAGTCCCCGCTGTCACTACCTGACATTCCTCATTAGCTGCATGTCTGTCCAGCGTATTTATCCCTTTACCAGTCTTTGGTTTCAATATCGTGCTATCTCTTACTCGGGCCAGTATAGGGTCTCTAATTTTCGCCACCCCAAGCCTGCAGATGTTTGCGAGGGAGAAACCGCAACAGGCTTACCCACCTGTTCAGACACTGCGTTTTCCACATAGTCACATCCCCTTGCAACAGTTCCTGACCTCTGTGACTTATCACCTACCGGCCCAGCAGGTAGAAACTGTTGCCGACTCACTGTCACGGGGTCTGCCAGACCAATAAACACAGGAACATTCTTACCACCTGACGTCATGGATTCGGGAGTCTCTGGAGACGAAGATATTCCCAGGACGTCTCTACCGAGATCACCAGCCTTCTCTTGGTTCCTGGTATCCCGAACACCAGCAGACTCCTTACTGCAACCGTTGGCACCTTAAACAGCATGGTCTGCAGTCCCGACTTTTCCTGGACGGTCACTCCAGCCGCACCCTTTAGGACTCTGTGCACAGTCGCGGGTAATATAGGAACTCTGTTCTCCATCTTCGTGTCTTCCCGACGGTTGCTCGCGGCAATGGCATACATCTGCTTTTCCACTGGAACTCCGCTCTTGGCCAGGTTCAGAGCAGCCTCTCCAAGTGCAGCACTCAGCTTCCTAACAAGGAATTAGTTTCCCGCACCAGCAGCTTCATTACTTCCTCTGTGGCCTTGGTTTTCCACAAAACTGGGGCACTTCCCACAGATGACATCACCTTCGGTATGAGCTGTTTCCGCCACACCAGACCATCTTTTACCCAGGTTGCCATTTTGACCAAAAAATCTCCACAGGTCAGTCTCTGTAAATTAGGGCTACTGGCCCTTTAAATCCTTGCACAGTTTGCACCACAGAAAAACAAATCCAGATTATCACCAGCAGCACCTGCTCCAATGAACAAACAGGCTCCTGAGTTGTTGTTGCCACTAGCAACCACGTTGCCTTTTACTTTTCAGCACGGATGTGTGCCCGCATCCTCTACCAATTGTGAGGGATTAGCTCTTTTTCGGGGGTCAGTCTCACAATTATCTTCACAACAGCCGGATTGCAGGTCCAAACATGAGGTTTATTTCCACAACAACAAAACATAAAGTAACAACTTGCCCACACACATACTGCCTTGAAAAAGTATTTATACCCCTTCAACTTTTTCATACTTTTTGCACCTTCTAACTTAAATGCATATTCTCAGTATAACTACAGCTGTTCTGTGATAACCTCAGAGGATTGTTAGAGAACATTAGTGATCAAACAGCATCACAAAAACCAAGAAACACATTAGACAGGTCAGGGATAAAGTTGTGGAGAAGTGTAAAGCAGGGTTAGAGTATAAAAAAATATCCCAAGTTCTCAACATCTCACAGAGCATTGTTCAATACATCATACAAAAATGGAAGGAGTATGGCACAACTGCAAACCTACCAAAACATGGATATCCATCTAAACTGACATATCAGGAAAGGAGAGCACTAATTAGAGAAGCAGCCAAGAGGCCTATGGTCACTCTGGAGATGATGCAGAGATCCACAAGTTTAGGTAGGGGAATCTGTCCACAGGACAACTATTAGTCGTGTACTCCACAAATCTGGCCTTTATGGTTGGCAAAAGCAAGCCATTTTTTAAAGCAAGCCATAAGAAGTCCTGTTTGCAGTTTGCCACAACCCATGTATGGGACTCAGCAAACATGTGGAAGAAAGTGTACTAGTCAGATGAGACCAAAGCTGAACTTTTTTGGACTTAATACAAAACACTATGTGTGATGGAAAACTCACACCGCACATCACCCTGAACACACCATCCCCACCGTGAAACATGGTGGTGGCAGCAATATGCTGTGGAGATGCTTTTCTTCAGCAGGGACAGAGAAGCTTGTCAGAGTTGATAGGAAAATGGATGGAGCTAAATACAGGGCAATCCTGGAGGAAAATCTGGTAGAGGCTGCAAAAGACTTGAGACTGGAGCAGAGGTTCACCTTCTAGCCGGACAACAATTCTAAACATATAGCCAGATCTGCAATGGAATAGTTTAGATCAAAGCAATTCATGTGTTAGAATGGCCCAGTCAGAGCCCAGACCTAAATCCCATTGGGAATCTGTGGCAAGACTTAAAGATTGCTCTTCACAGACGCTCTCCATCCATTGTGACTGAGCTTAAGATATTTTGCAAAGAAGAATGGGCAAAAATTTCAGCCTCTAGATGTGGCAAAGCTGGTAGAGACATACCCCAAAAGTCTTGTAGTTGCTGCGAAAGGTGGTCATTCAAAGTATCGACTTAAGGGGGCTGAATACAAATGCACAAATGTTCTAGATTTAAAAAATAAAATTGAAAACGATGTATCATTTTCTTTACACTTCACAACTACTTGCTACTTTGTGTTATTCTATCACATAAAATCCCAGTAAAATACATTTAAGTTAGTGGGTGTTGCATTAAAAAATGTGCAAAAGTTCAAGGGGTAGGAATTCTTTTTCAAGGCACTAAATATATATAGATCCCCCTTTGTATTATTAGAATATATAATGGCCGCCTCTGTATTATAGTAATACATAATGGCCCCTTCTGTTTTTTTTTTTATTAGAGATCAGCGCTCCAGTTCGTAACAAACTGGGTTCATTACGAACTTTGCGAGATTTCATCCAGCTTCTTAACTTAAATCTTTTCAGGTTAGTTTTGGACAAATCCAGTAAAACGGAGTGCAGCACCATTTTGCTGCACATGTCGACAGGAAAAAAGCACTAGGGAGGAAGAAGAAGGGTGTTCACTTGACCCTAAGAGGAAGGTGGGGGAGGACTTGCCCAGATTGGCTCACAGGCCGACAGAAAGCCAGGATATGCCAATCAGTTCTGCAGCAGCAGAAAGGTTCACTTGCAGAACAAGCGGAACATTACTCTGTGTTGGGCTGTGAATGAGGATCTATAGTTCAATTATCTGACAGAAAACGAACTTAGGGACAGTGTACAGTCACAATCAAGCTTCTGTTCTAGAAAAAGAATTGTGTAGAATATGGAAGGGCAGGGAAAGCTGTCAGCCAGAGAGTGAGAAGTGAGGCGTTGAGGCTGGGTGTGCCTGTCAGAACGTTCTAGCTTGAATAACACAGCTGCAGCTGCTATAGAACATTACAAGCAGCTACCTGCAAGGACTTTTGTTTTGCCATTTTAACAAAATACATTTATTTTGTGGGTGGGGATTATAATATGAAACTGTACAACACGTGTTTTACCATCGAGATAGATAGTATTTGAAATCTCGATAAAAACGTGAACTACTAGTATAAAAATCTGTCTCAGGGCATCTCCAGACAATTCAATTTTGTTTTTGTTTAAGTTTAGGAATAACACATTGGACAAATATATCTCTGTATTCTAAAATGAAATACTAGTAAAAAAAAAAAAAAACATATTGGTGCATCTCCAGACATTTCAAATGAATGTATTTTTTTTTTTTTTAAGTTTGGGGAAATAGCATACAGGTGTCTTTTGCAGCTTAGTTTTCTGTTTATTAAAATTCCTAGGTCCTTCTCCATGTCAGTGTTACCGAGTGTTTTACCATTTAGTATGTACGGGTGACTTTCATTATTCCTTCCTATGTGCATAACCTTACATTTGTCAGCGTTAAACCTCATCTGCCACTTCTCTGCCCAAGCCTCCAGATCCCTCTGTAGCAGTATACTGTCCTCATCAGTGTAAATTACTTTACACAGTTTAGTGTCATCTGCAAAAATTGATATTTTACTGTGCAAGCCTTCTACAAGATCATTAATAAATATATTGAAGATAATAGGGCCCAATACTGACATGTTCCAAATGGCAGCTGCTGCTGCCACCGCCTCAACTGCTGCTCAGGATTGGCCTTAGGTGTTCAGGTGCCCTGTGCGAGCTAATCTTGTGGCAACCCCCCCCGATTCACCTAAACAAAAACAAAGAGGAAAACAATCTTTGTAACAAAGAGATTTTTTAATCTCGGGCCGGCCTGCTGTAAGAGACCGACCGCGAGCTGTGTCCAGTGGCGGATCCAGAGCCTGGTCTCGGGAGGGGCACTTCCAGATTATTTTCTGTCCGCCGCCGCAAAACAATGGTTATTATAGAACAGACTACACAGTGTAGAGGTATACTGTATATTGTGTGGCACAGTGTAGGCTATATGTGCATAACAGACATATTTTACATAAATACTTACAATTACTTGTCTTGGCCCTTGGGGATCTTGGACACCACTTCAACACTTTGGCTGGGGGCTCGGTGGAGCTGATGTTGTGTTTTATTCTAATGAGAAAGATTTCATAATAAGGATTTGGAGGGGCAGAGGGATAGCAGAGCAGGGAGAGGCTGGTGCTGCTACTAGGGGGTCATACCATGGGGGAGTAATAAAGCCCACCATAATGCCCCCCCAGTAGAAATAATCCTCCTTATAATGTGTCAGTGCAAAAAATACCCCCTTGTAATGCTCCCAGTTCAGCTAATGTCCCCATAGTGCCCCCATAATGTGCCAGTATAAAAAAACCCTATACAGTGCCCCCATAGTGCTCCTCTCCCCCCTTCCTTCTAGTGCCCCCCATAATGTACCAGTATAAAATGCCCCAGTAGATGCCATCAGTGTCCCTCTTAATTTGCAAGTATAAAATACCCCTTCTTAGTCCCCCCTGTAGATGACCCCATAGTACTCCTCTCCCCCCTTCCCCATAGTGCCCATCATAATGTGTCCCAGTATAAAATTCTACTGTACAGAGCCCCCATATAAAATACCCCTCCTTTGTGGCCTCAGTAGATGCCCCTATAGTGCCCCCAATAATGTGCCAGTAACAAGAGCAACACCCCCAATCATGTTTGAACAAAAGTGTATGGACGAGCACTCTACCATTTGGCACACATTTATTGTAAATAATAAAATAATGGCATAGAAAACTTCTTAAAACAACACAATAAAATAAGTATAGCCACAATAGGGTAACTTTTGTGATTGGAGATGATCGATTTCCCAACAATCCTAAGACCACGTGGTATGTAAGGCCCTCTGATTATGGCCTAAAAGTCCATAGGGATAATGTTGATTTGACTTTACAGGTTCCAGCAATATTTCATATGTCAGATCATAGTCCCGTAATATACAGTGAAGTGAGGTAAAGATGAACTGACCGACTTAACAGCCGCTTACCTCCCCTTCGTATGTAGCTTTAGTCCTGCGTTCTGATCAGACTCTTCAGGGTATTGTGCTTAAATCCTGCAGTGCAGCCGGAGTGCGTGGAACACCCTAGATGGTATAGGGGTCGGCGTCTCACGTCTTTCCACTCGATATCCGTGCTGGATGCTAGCGGAGTAGCACCTACGTCACTTCCTGTGTGGTCAGGTAGTGACGTATTTCTTGTGTTTCGTCCGGTGATTTCAAACTACGATTCCCTGATATTTCAGTCTTGCAGGTATCGGAGTCCTGTCTGCATGGCCATGCAATTGAAGAGATGTTGACAGGTATATGGCGTGAAACCCAGACGCGTTTCGGGAGTTGTCACTCTCCCTTCCTCATGTGCCAGTAATAACGGCCCTCCATCATGTGCCAGTAATAATAGCCCCCCATCATGTGCCAGTAATAAGAGCCCCCCATCATGTGCCAGTAATATCAGCCCCCCAATGTGCCAGTAATAACATCCCCCCAATGTGCCAATAATAACAGCCCCCCAATGTGCCAATAATAACAGCCCCCCAATGTGCCAGTAATAACATCCCCCCCAATGTGCCAATAATAACAGCCCCCCAATGTGCCAATAATAACAGCCCCCCAATGTGCCAGTAATAACAGCCCTCCCATCATGTGCAGGTAATAACAGCCCCCCCATCATGTGCCAGTAATAACAGCCCCCCCATCAAGTGCCAGTAATAACAGCCCCCCATCATGTGCCAGTAATAATAGCTCCCCCAATGTGCCAGTAAAAGTATTGCATATATAAAATAAAATAAAACACTTATACTTACCTCAGTGTCAGCGATGCGATGCAGGCCTCTTCCAGCCTATGTCCCGCGCTGTATGGCT
Source organism: Bufo gargarizans (assembly GCF_014858855.1). Taxonomy (NCBI): domain Eukaryota; kingdom Metazoa; phylum Chordata; class Amphibia; order Anura; family Bufonidae; genus Bufo; species Bufo gargarizans. Next base: position 1,838,189 of record NC_058085.1, read on the forward strand.
CAGGCGGCGCGATGACGTCATTGCGCCGACTGCGCCGGCCTCTTATAGGCTGCCAGCCTAGTGCCTGCAACCTATCAGAGGAAGGGAAAGGGACACGCCTCTTCCTCCCCTGCCTCAGCACAGCCATCTGTATCGCTGTCCTGAGTACAGCGATACAGATGACTATGGAGATGAGCGCTTCCACAATGGAAGCGTTCATCTCCCTGTGCCCCCTTCCGCCGCTGCCCCCTACCGTGCCCCTGGATCCGCCAGTGGCTGTGTCGGCCGCCGGGCGCCCCTGTTGCCATGGCACCCTGTGCGGCCGCACAGCTCGCACACCCCACAGGCCGGCCCTGCTGCTGCTTCTCGGTGCTAATCACCTAGTACCACCACTATTTACGCTACGCATCCGCCACTACTACTTCCTGTAGACAGATGACCTACTGCCTTGTATGTTCCATGCTATGCTGCTTCTGGTGCCACTACTATTGCAGCCACGTGTCTCTCATCACTTTCCCTTTTCCACATCCACACCGCACTGCTACTGCTGCCAATTAAAAGGGAGAATTTGTCTAGGTTCATTCACAACGAGACACTTTTTCTTCTGACATCCAACACTTGTGCGTGTTGTATGGGCAGGCATGCTGACCCTGTAAAGGCATAATCTTTGGACGCTTGTAGTCCAAACATAACCCTGTGTGTGTTTAACCCCTTGATGTAATAGTACGTCACAGTAGGAAGTGACTTTGAGCAAATTAACATACTATTATGTCATGATGATCGGACAGGCACAGGAGCTGTGCCCACCCGATCGATGCAGAGGCCCACCTACATCCGCCGGCATCACTGTACACGCTGATGCAAGTGGATTAACTCCTTATATGCCATGATCAACGCTGACTGTGGAATATAAGAGGATTGCAGAGGGAGGGGGCTCCCTCTGCCTCTCCATCGGTCCCCGGCAATTCAGTGACAGGGGGCCGGTGGCTGCCGCAGGCCTCACAAAGGCCTTGGGGTCTGCCATGCACAGAAGCCCCGAGGCTGGGTCTCGTAGGTACACTGTTATTGTGAAACTGACAGTTTTAATGTAGTAGAATACAGCTTGTATTGTACTACATTGAAACTGGGATCAGACCCTGAAATGTTGAAGTCCCTGTACTGGGACAAAAAAAAAGTAAAAAAAAAGGGTTTATAAAAATAACAAAAAATTGACATATTAGGTATCCCTGCATTCATAGCGACCAGCTCTATTAAAATATCACATGATCTACCCCCTCATGTTAATGCTGTAAAAAAATAAGCAATTTTTCGATCACCGTGCCAACTCTTCCCACAAAAAAGCACCCTACACAAGACAAATGGCAGAAAAATAAAAAATATATGGCTTTCAGAAAACAGAGACACAAAAATATATATATTTTTTCTCAAAAATGCTTTATTATGTATAACCGAAACAAAAAAAATAGAACAACCTGCTCTATAAAAATAACACAAGATCTATCCTGTCTAGAGAACGCCTTAAAAAACAAAAAGTATAAATGGTGCCAGAACAGCCGTTTTTTTGGTTACCTTGCCTCACAAAATGGGTGTTTTCTATTATATACAGACGTGGACAAAATTGTTGGTACCCTTTGGTCAATGAAAGAAAAAGTCACAATGGTCACAGAAATAACTTTAATCTGACAAAAGTAATAATAAATTAAAATTCTATAAATGTTAACCAATGAAAGTCAGACATTGTTTTTCAACCATGCTTCAACAGAATTATGTAAAAAAATAAACTCATGAAACAGGCATGGACAAAAATGATGGTACCCCTAGAAAACACAGAACATAATGTGACTAAAGGGACATGTTAATTCAAGGTGTGTCCACTAATTAGCATCACAGGTGTCTACAACCTTGTAATCAGCCATTGGGCCTATATATATGGCTCCAGGTAATCACTGTGTTGTTTGGTGATATGGTGTGTACCACACTCGACATGAACCAGAGGAAGCAAAGGAAAGAGCTGTCTCAAGAGATCAGAAAGAAAATTATAGACAAGCATGTTAAAGGTAAAGGCTATAAGACCATCTCCAAGCAACTAGATGTTCCTGTGAGTACAGTTGCACATATTATTCATAAGTTTAAGATCCATGGGACTGTAGCCAACCTCCCTGGACGTGGCCGCAGGAGGAAAATTGATGACAAATCTAAGAGACGGATAATCCGAATGGTAACAAAAGAGCCTAGAAAGACTTCTAAAGAGATTCAAGGTGAACTTCATGCTCAAGGAACATCAGTGTCAGATCGCACCATCCGTCGTTGTTTGAGCCAAAGTGGACTACATGGGAGACGACCAAGGAGGACACCATTGTTGAAAACGAATCATAAAAAAGCAAGACTGGAATATGCCAAACTACATGTTGACAAGCCACAAAGCTTCTGGGAGAATGTCCTGTGGACAGATGAGACAAAAATCGAAGTTTTTGCCAAGGCACATCAGCTGTATGTTCACAGACGAAAAAATGAAGCATATCAAGAAAAGAACACTGTCCCTACTGTGAAACATGGAGGAGGCTCTGTTATGTTCTGGGGCTGCTTTGCTGCGTCTGGCACAGGGTGTCTTGAATCTGTGCAGGGTACAATGAAATCTCAAGACTATCAAGGAATTCTAGAGAGAAATGTACTAGCCAGTGTCAGAAAGCTTGGTCTCAGTCGCAGGTCATGGGTCTTGCAACAGGACAATGACCCAAAACACACCGCTAAAAACACCCAAGAATGGCTAAGAGGAAAAAATTGGACTATTCTAAAGTGGCCTTCTATGAGCCCTGACCTCAATCCTATTGAGCATCTTTGGAAGGAGCTGAAACATGCAGTCTGGAAAAGGCACCCTTCAAACCGGACACAACTGGAGCAGTTTGCTCATGAGGAGTGGGCCAAAATACCTGCTGAGAGGTGCAGATGTCTCATTGACAGTTACAGGAAGCGTTTGATTGCAGTGATTGCCTCAAAAGGTTGCGCAACAAAATATTAAGTTAGGGGTACCATCATTTTTGTCCATGCCTGTTTCATGAGTTTATTTTTTTACATAATTCTGTTGAAGCATGGTTGAAAAACAATGTCTGACTTTCATTGGTTAACATTTATAGAATTTTAATTTATTATTACTTTTGTCAGATTAAAGTTATTTCTGTGACCATTGTGACTTTTTCTTTCATTGACCAAAGGGTACCAACAATTTTGTCCACGTCTGTAAGTCCCAAAAATCACGGGAAAAAATACAAAACATCGTGCACGATATTATAACTAAATATGCGGCTGTGCATGGCTACATTTATAAAAGAAAAATCACAGAAAATAATGCACTAACACAATAGATGCAAACATTATATATGGACTAAGCCCTCACTCTGATATGATAAAATCTGAGACTCTTAGCCAATATATATCTGTGCCCGCTACCAGCGCCAAGGTGGTCTCAGTCAGGCAGATCCTACTCTATACCTACCTATGCTGTATGGGCATCTATATTCAGGAGAGCAGACCCTGCACATAAAGTGTGCTGCTCCTAGTCACCTCTGTGTGCATCAGCAACCAATGAGAGGAGGAGCACACACAGCCATATGTACCACCTAATCAAGGTCGCCTGTAAGATAGGAGGGTCAAAAGTGCACAAGAATGCTACTCCCAAGATAAAATAGGAGCGCATTCACAGACTACCTTGATTAGCTGGTACATATAGCTGTGTGTGCTCCTCCTCTCATTGGTTGCTTGGTGCACACAGAGGTAACTAGGATCAGCACACTATATGTGCAGGGTCTGCTCTCCTGAATGTAGATGCCCAACTGCATAGGAAGGTTTAGAGTAGGACCTGCCTGACTGAGACCACCTTGGAGCTGGTAGGTGGGCACAGATGTGCTTTGATCAAAATATATTGGCTGAGAGTATCAGATTTTGTCATATCAGAGTAAGGGCTTAGTCCATATATAATGTTTGCATCTATTGTATGAGTGCATTATTTTCTGTGACTTTTCTATTATGTAAACTCCACAAAGTGACTTTCTAACTGAATTGGTCCTTTAAAAAGTGTGTTTTGGAGATTTTCTTAAAAATGTTAAAAATTGCATCTAAAATTCTAATCCATCTAACATCCCAAAAAGTAAAATGATGACAATATAAAGTAATAACTATTTTATCAATATCTGTTTCAAAAGCAGAGATATAAAAAATTTGAAAATGGAGATTTTTTTTACATTTTCTGTAAAATTTTTTTTTTTTTTATAAATAAAGTTGAAATATATAAATTTAAATTTATCACTGTCATGAAGTACAATGTGTCACGATAAAACATTCTCAGAATGGCTTGGATAAGTATAAGCGTTCCAACGTTATTACCACATAAAGTGACACATGTCAGAGTTCCAAAATTTGGCCTGGTCCTAGAGGTTAAAAATGGCTAGATTCTGAAGTGGTTAAAGATCATCTGCCCCTGATTAGGTACAATTTTTGGAATCTGAATTGTGAAAAGCATAACACATGTGCAGGCCCAGTGTGTTTTTAAACATGCTGTTTCCATCAAACATGCACTAACCCATAGCTATGTATGTGAGTGTTACTACTGCTGTCATTACATTTAAGAGCTTGAGTTGGGGGGGAGAGAAAAAGCAAAGACTCTAAAAGTATAATAAAAAATCTAAGAAAAGAGATAACATGTTTTCCTAAAAGATTCAGAGTCCTAGGAGACTATGTTATATAGCAATTTCATGGGCAATTGGAGCCAATCTGGTTTGGCCCAAACTGGTTAGGGTCCAAACAGAACTTTTCGATAAATTCCACGAACCTGAACTGAACCGAACCGTGATAGGTAAGCTCATCTCTTATTAGAATATATGATGGCCCCCTCTGAATTATTAGTATGTATATATAATGGGCCCCTCTGTATTATTAGTATAAATAATAGCCCCATCTGTAGTATATGTATATATGTAGTGCCCTGGAGCAGGGGTACTCTGAAGTCTGGACATTTGTGAACTCCTCAGAGATTGTAAGGTCTTGCGAGCAGGGCCCTCACTCCTAGTGTTTCAGTTGTATATTAGCCAGTTATGTTGTGATGTCTTTTGTTTTCTACATGAACCCTCTGAATTTGTAAAGCGCTATGGTGGCGCCATATAAATAAATATTATTATTATTAATTCGCCCTGTTCCCCCTATGCAAAGACATCAACTTCTTACTTTATTTCACTTGAAAAGGTTAACGTGCACTGTTTAATACTGTTTAGCTGCATTTTATATGTATGTTATATGTAACCTGCTCATTTGCACTGCATTTGCGAGGCTTTGTGGAAAGGGTTAATGAATACTGAGAGACTTTTGGGCCTTTGAATGAGAAGCTAGTAATTTTCCACAGCTACCATTTAAAGAAGGTTTAAAGGTTTAAAGAAGAGCATGTTTTAGAGTGAAAAACCAAGACGTTGTTTACCACAAAAACCAGACAGACTGACCTTTTGAATGTCTGGTTTAGGGTACTTTCACACTTGCGTTGTTTGATTCCGGAAGGCAGTTCCATTGCCTGAACTGCCTGCCTGATCAGTGTCATGGTCTTACCTTCTTGCTGTTCTCCTTCGTTTGACATGTGCTGGCGGCCATCTTGGTTTCTGGGTTTCTTGTAGCCTCCCACCCTGCGGCTCCTCCTTCCCAATGGGAGGAGCTGGATGCCTGCTCATATATATAGGAGGTCTGTGGCTTCAGTTCCTTGCTTGGTCCTCCTGTGTTCTCATGCTTCTAAGACTGCTGCTGCTTCTGGTTCCTGATCCTGCCTTCGTCTGACTACCCTGCTGGTTCCTGATCCAGGCTTCGTCTGACTACCCTGCTGGTTCCTGATCCAGGCTTCGTCTGACTACCCTTCTGGTTCCTGACCTCTGGCTTCGCAAGACCCTGCTTCGGTTTAGCCATCCGTTTGGACTTTTGCCTTACAGCTTGATCTTCAATAAAGCCTTCTTATTTCCACTTATCTCTTGTTGTACGTCTGGTTCATGGTTCCTTGACATTAGGACCAAGCCATGAATTCTGACGGTACAGGGCCATCCTCGCTACCTACGCTGGTTGCCAGACTTGATCAGCAGGATCACCTGTTGGGTCGGTTCGCTGTGGCGTTGCAAACCCTGCTTGAACGCACGGCTCATTTAGCTTCCGTTGCCGATGGGTCGGTTGTCGCTCCTGGGCCCGCTCCTACTGCCGCTCCGGTTGTTGCGCCAGAGTCTACCCCGACACCTGTTGCTGCGCCTGCGGTGTTTCGGGGTATGACCGGTTCTGCCCCCCTTCCACAGCGCTTTGGGGGAGAGCCAACTCAGTGCCGAGGTTTCCTTAACCAGGTGGGCATTTATTTCGAGTTGCTGCCACATGCCTTTCCTACTGAGAGATCAAAGGTGGGCTTCTTGATCTCGCTGCTCTCGGACAAGGCCTTGGCCTGGGCCAGCCCTTTATGGGAGAACAACAATCCGGTGGTTGCCGAGTTTTCCGGTTTTGTTGCTTCTCTTCGGAAGGTATTCGATGTGCCGGCTCGTGCTGCCTCTGCTGCGAAGCTCCTTATGTCCATCAGACAGGGTTCACGATCCGTAGCTGAATACGCCATTGAGTTTCGTACCCTGGCAGCAGAGGTGGGCTGGAATAATGAGGCTCTGGTCGCTGCTTTCTCTCATGGTCTCTCGGATGCCTTGAAGGATGAGGTTGCAGCTAAGGACCTACCAGTGGAGCTCGAGTCTCTTATTTCTTTCCTGATTTTGATTGACACCAGACTCAGGGAGAGACCTTCCTTTAAGGAGAGCCTGCGGAGGTCTTCTAACAGATTGGCGCCTACGTTTGCTGTCCCACCCTGTGCCTCCCTCTCCTCCCACGCCTCCTGGGGATGACTTGTCTGGGGGTGAACCCATGCAGCTGGGGTTTGCTCGCCTGTCCGAGGGGGAGAGGGTACTCCGGAGACGCGAGGGCCGATGCATGTACTGTGGTCTCGGTGGGCATTTTCGGTTGGCATGCCCGAACCGTCCGGGAAACGCTCGCACCTGAGATCCTGTCGGGGGCAGATCTTGGGTGGAGTCTCCTCGTCCCCGGTTTCCCGTGTTGACAAACCACTGATTACTGTTGTCCTCTCCTGGGTCGGGGGCTCGGTGACGACCCAGGCGTTGGTGGACTCTGGTGCTGGTGGTTTGTTCATTGATAGTGTGTTCGCTGCCGCCAATTCCATTCCTCTGCAGCCTCGAGGTTCCCCACTGGCTCTTGAGGCGATAGACGGCAGACCCCTTCTGCCGCCACACGTGACTCAGGAGACCCTTCCAGTGGGGATGGCCATTGGTGCCGTTCACAGAGAGTCGGTCTGTCTCCAGGTTATTTCGTCTCCACACTACTCGGTGGTCTTGGGGTACCCCTGGCTCCAGAAGCATAATCCGACTTTCGATTGGAGATCGGCCGAGATCCTCTCGTGGTCACCGCAGTGTGGGGCTAGTTGCATCCATGGGCCTGTCAAGTTGCTGTGTACTTCCTCGGACTCTCTGTTGCCTCCTGAATACGAGGAGTACCGGGATGTATTCGATAAGGTGCGTGCGGTTGCCCTACCTCCGCACCGCCCATACGATTGTGCCATAGAGTTACAATCTGGTGCCGTTCCTCCTCGTGGCAAAGTCTATCCACTGTCGGTAGCGGAGAATGAGGCCATGGAGGAGTACGTGAGGGAGGCGCTTTCACGCGGACACATTCGCAAATCCTCGTCCCCGGCAGGGGCTGGATTTTTCTTTGTGAAAAAGAAGGGCGGTGAGTTGAGGCCTTGCATCGATTACAGGGGTCTCAATCGCATCACGATCAAGAACGCTTACCCGATACCCTTGATTTCCGAGCTGTTCGATCGCCTCAAAGGGGCCACGGTCTTTACCAAACTCGACCTGAGGGCAGCATATAACCTGGTAAGGATCAAGGCGGGCGATGAGTGGAAGACCGCGTTTAACACCAGGACCGGTCATTATGAATCCTTGGTTATGCCCTTTGGGTTGTGCAATGCGCCCGCAGTCTTCCAGGAATTCATCAACGATGTTTTCCGTGACCTGTTGCAGCAGTGTGTGGTGGTCTATTTGGATGACATCTTGGTATATTCTGAATCCATGGAGGCCCACATTCTGGATGTCAGACGAGTGTTGCAACGGTTACGAGAGAACAAGCTGTTCGGTAAGCTTGAGAAATGCGAATTTCACCGATCCCAGGTAACCTTCTTAGGTTACATCATTTCCGCTGAGGGGTTCTCCATGGATCCTGAGAAGGTTTCGGCTGTCTTACAGTGGCCCCAGCCCAGTGGTCTTCGTGCCCTGCAGCGCTTTTTGGGCTTCGCCAATTATTATCGGAAGTTCATCAGGGACTTTTCCATGCTAGCCAAGCCTCTCACGGATCTGACCAGGAAGGGCAGTAATCCCCAGGTCTGGCCGCTCGAGGCCATCCGAGCTTTTGAGGCTCTAAAGTCCGCCTTTGTGTCGGCTCCGATTCTGTCGCATCCCAACCCTGGGTTGCCTTTTGTCCTCGAGGTGGACGCGTCTGAGACGGGAGTAGGCGCCCTTCTGTCTCAGCGTAGAACACCAGAGGGTCCTCTGCTTCCTTGTGGGTTTTACTCCCGGAAACTGTCTTCCGCGGAGTGCAACTATCAGATTGGTGACAGGGAGTTATTGGCCATCGTGCAGGCCCTTAAGGAATGGAGGCACTTGCTCAAGGGCTCGGTGGTTCCGGTTCTCATCCTGACGGACCACAAGAATCTGACCTACCTCTCTGAGGCCAAGAGATTGACTCCACGTCAGGCCAGATGGGCTCTGTTCTTGTCACGTTTTAATTACGTGGTCTCCTACCTACCCGGTTCCAAGAACATCAGAGCGGATGCCTTATCACGGCAGTACTCCGAGCTGTCCGGGGAGGAGTCGATTCCGACTTCGGTCATACCTCCGAATCAGATCCTGGCCGCCATTCGCACCAGCCTGACCTCTCCCCTGGGTGAGCAGATTTTGGCGGCTCAATCTGGTGCTCCCTCTGGGAGACCCAACGGCAGATGTTTTGTGCCTGAGGAGTTGCGCACTCGGTTGTTGCGAACCTACCATAACTCCAAGGCCGCGGGGCATCCTGGAAAGAATCAGCTGTCCTGGGCTGTTTCACGTCTGTTCTGGTGGCCTTCTCTACGTTCCGACATCGCCGCATATGTAGCGGCATGCTCCGTTTGTGCCCAGAGTAAGTCCCCTCGGCACCTTCCGTTGGGCCTTTTGCAACCCATAGCCACCGGGGAGCGTCCATGGTCACACCTGGGGATGGATTTCATTGTGGACCTCCCTGCATCCCGAGGCCATACGGTCATTCTCATGATTGTGGATCGGTTTTCCAAAATGTGCCACTGTGTTCCTCTCAAGAAGTTACCCTCTGCACAAGAGTTGGCCTCGATTTTTGCCAGGGAGGTCTTCCGGTTGCACGGTTTGCCCAAGGAGATTGTGTCGGATCGGGGGAGTCAGTTTGTGTCCAGGTTCTGGCGCGCCTTTTGCTCCCAGTTGGGGATTCATCTCTCTTTCTCCTCGGCCTACCACCCTCAGTCCAATGGGGCCGCAGAACGATCCAATCAGGCCTTGGAGCAATTCCTTCGTTGCTATGTCTCCCATCACCAAGACAATTGGGTTGACCTCCTGCCTTGGGCTGAGTTTGCCAGGAACACGGCGGTGAACTCTTCCTCTGGGACGTCTCCCTTCATGGCCAATTATGGGTTCCAACCTGCCGTGTTACCGGAGGTATTCTCTCCCCAGGATATTCCGGCTGTGGAGGATCACCTTTCCGTCCTACGTGCTTCTTGGGTACAGATCCAGAGGTCCCTTGAGGTCTCTGCGCAGCGCCAGAGACTCCAGGCTGATCGCAGACGAGCGCCCGCTCCTTCCTACCAGGTCGGAGACCGCGTATGGTTGTCCACCCGCAACCTCAACCTTCGAGTGCCCACTCCCAAGCTGGCACCTCGCTTTGTTGGTCCCTTCCGAGTGCTTCGCAGGGTAAACCCGGTAGCCTATGCCCTTGCGCTTCCTCCTGGCATGCGGATCTCCAACGTGTTTCATGTCTCCCTGTTGAAGCCACTGGTGTGTAATCGTTTCACTTCCTCGGTTCCTCGGCCTCGTCCGGTCCAAGTGGAAATCATGAGGAGTATGAGGTGAGCAATATCCTGGACTCACGCCTGGTCCGCGGTCGGGTGCAGTTTTTGGTCCATTGGCGTGGTTATGGTCCAGAGGAGCGTTCCTGGGTTCCCTCCGCAGATGTCCATGCTCCTGCCTTGCTCCGAGCCTTCCACGCACGCTTCCCTCAGAAACCGTTCTTTACCCCGCGGAGGAGGGGCCCTTGAGGGGGAGGTACTGTCATGGTCTTACCTTCTTGCTGTTCTCCTTCGTTTGACATGTGCTGGCGGCCATCTTGGTTTCTGGGTTTCTTGTAGCCTCCCACCCTGCGGCTCCTCCTTCCCAATGGGAGGAGCTGGATGCCTGCTCATATATATATAGGAGGTCTGTGGCTTCAGTTCCTTGCTTGGTCCTTCTGTGTTCTCATGCTTCTAAGACTGCTGCTGCTTCTGGTTCCTGATCCTGGCTTCGTCTGACTACCCTGCTGGTTCCTGATCCAGGCTTCGTCTGACTACCCTGCTGGTTCCTGATCCAGGCTTCGTCTGACTACCCTTCTGGTTCCTGACCTCTGGCTTCGCAAGACCCTGCTTCGGTTTAGCCATCCGTTTGGACTTTTGCCTTACAGCTTGATCTTCAATAAAGCCTTTTTATTTCCACTTATCTCTTGTTGTACGTCTGGTTCATGGTTCCTTGACAATCAGGCAAACTGTATGCAAATGCATGTCATTTTTTCAGACTGATCAGGCATTTTTCAGACTGATCAGGATCCTGATCAATCAGAAAAATGCCTGATCAGTCAGAAAAATGCATTGCAATACCGGATCAGTTTTTCCGGTGTCATCAGGCAAAACGGATCCGGTATTGATTTTCTTCTCATTTTTAAAGGTCTGCGCATGCGGATCCGCCATTCTGGTATTTTGAATGCCGGATACGGCACTAATGCATTCCTATGGAAAAAATTCGGCATTCAGGCAAGTTTTTTGCCGGAGATAAAACCGTAGCATGCTACGGTTTTCTCTTTTGCCTGATCAGTCAAAATGACTGAACTGAAGACATCCTGATGCATCCTGAACGGATTACTCTCTCTTCAGAATGCATGGGGATATGCCTGATCAGTTCTTTTCTGGTATAGAGCCCCTGTGACGGAAAACTCTATGCCGGAAAAGAAAAACTCTAATGTGAAAGTAGCCTTAGGGCTCTTTCACACCTGCGTTCTTTTCTTCCGGCATAAAGTTCCATCGTCGGGGCTCTATGCCGGAAGAATCCTGATCAGTTTTATCCTAATGCATTCTGAATGGAGAGAAATCCGTTCAGGATGCATCAGGATGTCTTCAGTTCCGGAACGGAACGTTTTTTGGCCGGAGAAAATACCGCAGCATCCGGCCAAAAATCCTGAAGACTTGCCGCAAGGCCGGATCCGGAATTAATGCCTATTGAAAGGCATTGATCCGGATCCGGCCTTAAGCTAAACGTCGTTTTGGCGCATTGCCGGATCCGTCGTTTAGCTTTTTCTGAATGGTTACCATGGCTGCCGAGACGCTAAAGTCCTGGCAGCCATGGTAAAGTGTAGTGGGGAGCGAGAGAGCAGCATACTTACCGTCCGTGCGGCTCCCGGGGCGCTCCAGAGTGACGTCAGGGCGCCCCACGCACATGGATGACGTGATCGCATGGCACGTCAACCATGCGCCCCGGGAGCCGCGCGGACTGTAAGTATACTGCTCCCCGCTCCTACCATGGCAACCAGGACTTTAATAGCGTCCTGGGTGCCATAGTAAGACTGAAAGCATTTTGAAGACGGATCCATTTTCAAATACTTTCAGTACACTTGTATTTTTCCGGATCCAGCGTGTAATTCCGGCAAGTGGAGTACACGCCGGATCCGGACAACGCAAGTGTGAAAGAAGCCTTAGCTCTGTTGTTATGTCTGAAAACCAGTTTGTGCCAGAAAAAACTGCTCTGTCATTGCCATTGAGTATGATTGAAGCTCCAATGTAAGTCTATGACAGACTGGAGCTGAAACTATGTATCTGTTTGTGAGTTTCTCCACTCCCCCCCTCCCACTAGAAGGTTCTAGTTCATCTAGAAACTGCATATAAGTAAAGCAGTCAGAGCCCCTAGTGTGCTAAGAGGGGACTTTGCCAGACTATTGAGTGACCAGAAGATGACACTGAAACGAGGATACTCTACCGCAGACCCTGGACCACCAGCCTTTGGCCATCTGAGAGAGAGATTGATAGCCAGCTCACGCCTTTTCTCAGCGTCAAACCTTTCTGCCAGGGAGGAGACTGGAGAAGCCAGCCGTATGCCTCGCCTGTATGGTTTTGCACTGGCCACCAATGTTGTTAATGCTATAGAGGGAGGGGGGCCGATGGGGGGTGCACACTGTGCCACCAACTGAATTATTACAATAGAGGGAGGGAGGGGGGCGGCGGGGGGCCGATGGGGGGCGCACACTGTGCCACCAACCTATTATTACAATAGAGGGAGGGAGGGGGGGGGGCGCACTGGCCACCAATGATATTCAAACTGGGGAGGGGGGGGGTCTGCCCCCTGCTGCCTGGCAGCCCTGATCTCTTACAGGGGGATATGATAGTACAATTAACCCCTTCAGGTGCCGCACCTGAAGGGGTTAATTGTGCTGATCACGGCCCCCTGTAAGAGATCGGGTGCTGCCAGGCAGCAGGGGGCAGTCTTGTACACAGTTTGTAGTATATTCTAACTAGAAGCATCCCCATCACCATGGGAACGCCTCTGTGTTAAAATATACTGTCGGATATAAGTTTTCACGAAGTGAAAACTTAGATCTGAAAAAGCTTTTATGCAGACGGATCTTTGGATCCGTCTGTATGAAAGTAATCTACGGCCACGGATCACGGACACGGTTGCCAATCTTGTGTGCATCCGTGTTCTTTCACGGACCCATTGACTTGAATGGGTCCGTGAACCGTTGTCTGTCAAAAAAATAGGACAGGTCATATTTTTTTGACGGACAGGATACACTGATCACTGGTCTCGGCTGCAAAACGGTGCATTTTCCGATTTTTCCACGGACCCATTAAAAGTCAATGGGTCCGTGAAAAAAAAAGGAAAACGGCACAACGGCCATGGATGCACACAACGGTCGTGTGCATGAGGCCAAAGGCCTCTTTCACACGACCGTATGACTTTTTTTCAGTGTTTTGCGGTCCGTTTTAAACGGATCCGTTGTTCTGTTTTTTGTTTCCGTTGTGTTTCCGTTTCCGTTCTGTTTTTCTGTTCCGTTTTTCCGTATGGCATATACAGTATACAGTAATTTCATAGAAAAAATTGGGCTGGGCATAACATTTTCAATAGATGGGTCCGCAAAAAACGGAACGGATACGGAAGACATACGGATGCATTTCCGTATGTTTTCCTTTTTTTGCGGATCCATTGACTTTAATGGAGCCACGGAACGTGATTTGCGGGCAATAATAGGACATGTTCTATTTTTAAATGGAACGGAAAAACGGAAATACGGAAACGGAATGCACATGGAGTACATTCCGTTTTTTTTGCGGAACCATTGAAATGAATGGTTCCGTATACGGACTGTATACGGACCGCAAAAAACGGCCCGCAAAACGGAAAAAAAAAACGGTCGTGTGAAAGAGGCCTAAGGGAAATGTTCCTATCATACTTGAGATCGCTGCATATAAATGCAGCACTTCACCTCCACTTAATGAGCAGCTGGCTCTCAGGAGGAAACGCTTCCATGTCGACAATCTGCTGCTGCTCGGTGCATCTAAATGCACCTTAAAGAGGACCTTTCATGGGGCCAAACATTGTAAACTAACTATCAGGACATGTAGAGCGGCACCCAGGGATCTCACTGCACTTACTATTATTCCTGGGCGCCGCTCCGTTCGCCCGCTGTGGCCCCCGGTATATTCTCCCGCTCTGTATGCTAATTGCTAGCATCGGAGCAATGGGGAGGAGACTGCCCTTTTTCTCAATGGGTGTTCCTTATCCTTCTTCCTGGCTATAGCGCTGTCCAATCAAAGCGCAGAGCGTCACAGCCAGGGAGAAGGTGAGTTGTTTTTTTAGGGTAGTAGCAGATTTCATAAGCATGCGTGCAATTTATGTGATGTTCTAAAATCCATAGCATTACAAACATGTTGAATTTATTGTCACGTAGATTAGGAGCCAGCGCTTACAATGGGTGTAAGTTTTGATACGTTATTTACATGGTAGCTCTCAGTGGCAGGCTTCATACATCCCCCACCAAATGCCTCCAGGGAAGGTACTCCTTCTGTTTCAACTTGTCTGATGACTGTATTTGTAATTTTTCTTTCCGTGTAGACAAGCTATCGTGTACTGGCTTACTGTATCATGACTAATTTATGGGAGCTGAATTTACTTCAGGCAGAAAAGTTACAGTGCCAATGCTAATTGCATCACTTAAAAGGAGTCTGTCAGCAGTGCTGACCCCTCAAAACTGCTGACAGAGACAGGTGAGGGGTAAACCTGCTCAGCTTAGTGGGTGCTCATGTGTTTTAGATCCCCCGATCACTGGGCCCTATTGCAGCTGTTTGTGTAGAATGTACGGTATGTTCTCATACTGACCTCTTGTGTATTTCCTGTTTCAATTCTCAGTTATTAAATCCCTTGCGGCCTTTGTTTAATTACCATATTTCATTTTCAGGTACACACCTATAGCCAGTCCCTCCTCTGTTTCATTCCCAAATCTTTCTGATTACCCCACAGGCAGTAATTATGTCCACCAACAGGAAAAACTGCATATTTCCTACTAAGGGCACATTCACACGAAAAAATAAGGAACTGTTAAAAAATGGGTAACTGTCAGATTTTATAGCCATTTTGCATCCTTGTGTCTATCCTTTCCTGCCCATCTATCTGTTTTTAACATCCATTTGGCATAAAGGGTGCATCCTTTTTTATGGTCATTAACCCTTTAGGCTGGGTTCAGACCTGAGCGTACTGAACGTACGCTCTGTATGCACGATTGTACGGGCGTTTGCAATCGCGCATACAGAGACAAGCGAATGCCCATTGTCGCGCGTTCCCGCTGAAGTCTATGTACGGGAACGCGCGACAAGACGCCCCAAAGAAGCTCCTGTACTTCTTGGGGCGTCGGGCGTTTTACAGCGCGATCGTATGCGCTGTAAAACGCTCAGGTGAGAACCATTCCCATAGGGAATCATTGGTTCTTGCCTGTTGAGCGTTTTACAGCGCGTAGGAACGCACTGTAAAACGCTCAGGTCTGAACCCAGCTTTATATGTATGTTGGAGGTTGCCACTTTAAAGATGGCGACCACTCACCATCAAACAGCAGAGACTTGGGGCGAATGTATTGAATCAGCCCTAAGGCTGCTGAGCTAAATCCAGTTTTCAGTCAGTCTCTGTTCACATTTGCATCATTACATCAGGCTTCTGTTGTCCTCCATAAACAGAATACCACATTCTGCTGTGCTGGTCTGCCTATGGGAAGAAGAACACCTGAGAGACCCATCGTAAGCTGGTGGGATCAGTTCGAAAACAGTTTCATCATAGCATGGATCCTGTAAAATGACACCAGTGTGAACAGATCCTTAAGGTAAGTTCATACATCACCCGGGGCGGACGGGCTATAGACCCTACAGGGAAATTTCCAATTGGGCCGATGCCCATGGGGCCACCTGAGCCCACCTCATGGCCACTGGCCTGGTACATAACAATCTCATGCTCTTGGCATTAATTAATGTTAGGAGCATCAGGTTGAATATGCTCCTGACCAATGGCCACAGGTGTCCACCATACTGAGGTCTCAGTATTGTGAGAGGGCAGTATATTATGCTGCACTATGGTATTTGGTTTTGGTTAGGGCGGTATTTTATGCTGCACTACGGTATTGCCGGCTATTGTCCCTGCCTACTTGTGTTGCCCTGTCTTCTGTAAATTTCGGAACTGTCTACAACTTGGGGCCACATTTTAAGTTTTTTTCCAGGGCCACTTTAAGTTTCCGGCCCCTGGACATCACAGGCATTATCTACTAAGAATCTATGGCAGAAGTACACGTAAAAATCTTCCAAAAACATCATTGACACAGCTACAAGAAAGACAAGAGACCTCATAATGTGAAAATAATGGCTGTTTTATTGGATACCTGAGAGCGGAAAGACCCCCAACAGTTCTATTGAACAGAACTTAGATTGCCCTGGACTTCTAGAACAGTTGGGGGTCTGGATGTTGTACAGAAATATAAATGTCGAAATGCATCCACATAAAAGCTCGGTGAAAAAAGGGGATTTGCGCGCGATGCATATTTTGTGCAGATTTACCATACATTGCGCAGGAATTGATTGTATGGATTATCAGTGCAGATTTCTTCCTGAGCAAATGGAAAGGCTGAGGTCCTGAGGGAAAATCTGGGTCAAAATCCACAACAAAATCCTCAAGTAACTCTAGGTTCATAGAAGCGTTATGCCTCGTCTTGTAGCCTGTTCTGGCATAAATGCCCACTGCATGAATCGGTATTTGTCTGGCCAAAAGCCAGAAAACTGGCTGGATTACAGTCGGATCCCATCATAGTCAACAGGGATCTGGCAATGCCTGGCCGTGTCTGGCGATGCCGGATGTGGTGAACTCCGACAGGCTGTTCCGGCAGAGAACATAACGCTACTGTGAACGAAGCCTTAGGGCCAGTTCACACTGAGTTTTTTGGTGCTGATTTTGGAGCGTTTCTGTCTCAAAATCTGCTCCAAAAATCACCTCTGGACAGCCTCCTATTCATTTCAGTAGGAAGCTGCATGGAAATAAGAAGCAGCATGCCCTAGCCTGGGGCAGAATCAGCGCTGAATCTCCCATTGAAATGAATGTGAAGCAGAAAAAAACTGTCCCATGCTGAACTGGAAGAACGGAAGTCTTTTTTTCAGCCTTACAAACTATTGGGGTCATTTATCAAAGTGGTGTAAAGTACAACTGGCTTAGTTGCCCATAGCAACCAATCAGATTCCACCTTTAATTTTCCAAAGGAGATGTGAAAAATGAAAGGTGCAATCTGATTGGTTGCTATGGGCAACTAATCCAGTTCTACTTTACACCAGTTTGATAAATGACCCCATATATTACTATGTTACTCTTGCTCGTCTGTTCTCAGAACGCCCATAAAACTGAATGGACCATGCTCTACCACATAACACCATTTTTTAGGATTGTATTGCACTTTTCAGTGCGGAATCCACCACAAAAATATGCAACTGGCCTAATAGTATAAACTCTTTCCATAAGCCTTGTGCCACATACAAATTTACTCTCAAATGTCAAAATTTTAAGGTATATCTATTGTTTAGCATTGCAACCAGTTTTTAATATTGTTTCAGTACATCTTAAATGCAAAATTAAGCAAATTTGCAAACATTTTTTAGTCAAAATATGCTACTATTCTGTATCTACAGCTCCTTTACAGATCTATATATGTGTGCTGTCCGCATTTTCCACATACATACCCATTTATTTCAATGTGTCTGTTCACACATCAGTATTTTTTTACCAAACACGTCTATTGAAGTCTATGGGTCTGTGAAAATCACGGACACAACGCGGATGGCATCCGCGTTGCGTCCGTTTTCCACTGATAGGAGATGCTCTGGAATATGGATGACACATGGAGGGTAAAAGAATGTATACACGGACCAAACACGGGTGCTGCATCATCGATGTAATGCGGACTGATTTTTTTCATGGGCGTGAAACGGAAACGAGGCCTTGCTTTGCCATCAGTCTTCAAATTTTGCAAAATGTTCTGTTTACGTTTTAAGAATTAGGCAGCAGTAGCAAGAGTTTATATCTACAGGATCAGACTACACAGTGTGTACTTGTAGTCTATTACCATGGATACATATTGTAGACACAAAAGAGTGGGCAATTCTAACTAAAACTGACTGCGAACCTTTCCCTGTTGATAGAGTCATGCTTCTTTCCTAGGCCTCATGCACACAGCCGTTGTACACGCATACAGAGGTTCCGCAATACACGGGGCACCGGCCGTGTGCACCCTGCATCACGGATGCGGACCCGTTCACTTGAATGGGTCCGCAAACCGAGAGATGCGGTGCGGAACGGAAGCACGAATCGGAATCCCACGGAAGCACTATGGAGTGCTCCTGTGGTGTTTCTGTCCGTGTCTCCACACCGCAAAAAAATAGAACATGTTAAATTTTTTTGCAGTGCGGATAGATCACAGAGCCATTCAAGTTGAATGGGTCTCTATCCGTCCCAGCCACCGCACGGACGTTGCCCGTGCATTGGGGACCGCAAATTGTGGTCCCCAATGCATGGAACGGCTGCACAACAGCTGTTGTGCATGAGGCCTTATGGGCATCCCACCCACTTCAAGTTCAGAGAAACCACTTTTTGTGGTTTGTAAATGACCATGGTCACAAAGCAAAAGCAGCAGAAATAATATCAGTCACACAGCAGTTTGTGACCTCTGAGAAAGCTCATAGCATATGGTAAGCGGTTTATCAATCATAGATTTGGCAAAGTAGCGAAAAAAGCGAAAACAGCGTCTTGGGAATTGTCCTGCTGTCAAGGAACACAAGCGTACAAGAATAAGACGCATCAAGCTTTACTTGAATGGGAAGTGATGGCGTCCTACATAATGTGCGGAAGCCCACTGAAATACAGGCTTAAATTATAAATGAATGTGCAGTTTTCGACATGTAGTTGTTATAAATAAATTATGTGGCCTCGTGAACTTCAATCTCCAGATATCCTTTGGCATTCGGGAACTTGTTAGTTGTGAAATCCACCAGCAGATGCTTGAGGCCAGCCTTGTATGGCTTTATAATTATGGGAATAGTAACAGTCTCATTCGGCTTCACTGAGTTCACACTAAAAAATAAAAAATACCATATTAATATGAATTCACATTTATATGCACAATAAACAAAAACAAAAACAATATGAGAATTCAGAATTATTAATGCTGAGAGAAACTCCTAGTCCTCATGCAACATCACAATTCCTGCTGCTTTGAGTCATATGCTCTCCATGTGCTGCCCATGTAGGTGACTGTGATGAAGCATTTTGGGCATCAGATAGGGCATACCAGACTATGGTACAACTTGAAGCTTGCACAGATCTGTCATATAGCCACAAGCAATGAGCCCTTAGATGTCTAAGGTCCAGGATCATCAACTCATCTTCTACGCTTAGGTTATTGACTTGCAGAATTTTGGTGACCATAGCTGGTCGCAGATACTGACTTTTGTGGGATCTGTCGATGATTTAGGAGAGCGTTCGCATAACATTTTAGCTATCCACTGGGCAGAGGTGTACACAGATCTCATGGGGCTCCACAGCAAAACTTAGTATGGGCTTTATCGGACCCCTATGTCAGAGGAGAATAGGTGCTTCATAAATACAGCATACATTCTGAACACCATATTGTTCAGTGTATTTACAGCAGATAACGGGCTCCCATTAGGGCGAGCTTAATGCTTTCATATAAATGCTGTGTTTTTGTGTCAGGAAAAGAATTAGTAGTTTAGCGCCAGGCCTCCTCTGGGCCTCATAGCAGTTGCGAAGTCTGCCTCCATTGAAGGTACACCACTGCCACAAGACGTTTTAATACCCCCAAAAAGTATTCATATCCCTCAGTGAATCCACTCACTTCAGTGAGGCAAATGGAGTCCAAGAGATTAAACGTTGGACTTCGTTAGACCTGTTTTCCATCTGTGTAAATTTTTCTTGGAGGACACAATAGCTTCACAGACAGTAGCAGGTCAACTGGAGTCCAAAGTTCCATCTTTTGGAATATGTTTGCCTCATTGAAGTGAGTGGAACTGAGGAATACAATACTATTTTGGGGTATTCAATCCCCCATCCTTCCCAACCTTCCCGTGAAAAGCTCAGCTGGATTAGAAGACTAGACTACAAAGACCATGCACATAAAGGTAAGCTACTGTGATATCACAAGTGTTTTAGTTTGGTAGGTACATGTGATATCACAAACATGCTTCCATCAAATAATTTAATGTGATGTCACAAATGTTGGACTTCCTAATGAACCCCTTTATAGTCAATGAGGCCTGTCTGGCACCATCAGTTTCAGTTGTTTCCATTGCTTCTGTGCCTATATTGGAGCAGAACAACCGAAATCATTAGCACATATGCAAAAGTAGCCTAAGCTACTGTTCCATCACAAGTGTGTTTCCCTCAACATGACAGCTGTTTCAGTCAGGTAAGCCATTGTGACATCGCACGTGGGTTTTGATCAGGCAAGCTGCTGTGACACCACAACTGGGTTTCAGTCAGGTAATAGATGTCAACTTCTGTGATATCACAGGTGAGTTAAACTGCAACACAATGTGACCTCATATGTGGGATTCCGACAGGTCAATAGTTGTCAGCTTCTGTAAGATCACAAGTAGGATAAGGCGAGTTAAAATGTGACATCACAGGCAGATTTCAGTCAGGTCAATGGTTGCTAACGTCTGTGACATCACAAGTGGGTTAAAGTGAGAATAATTGTGACATCACAGATGGATTTCAGGCAGGTAATCTAATGTGGCATCAAAACGATCAGGAATCAGAAAGGCAATGAGCTCTTTTATTTGATTGGAGTAGCTGTGGCCCATGTTTGTGATAACACTGCCATCTGCTGGTGCAATTGTGAGTGGCTCCCAACTGCAGGAAAATCTTGGCTGCAAGTTTCATAAGATGTTACATCAAAGTCAGATTTTTATCTTTATCGATAATTCTTCTTGAGAACATGAAACAGTTCTAGATGCTCCATCGATATTGACAATGGGTTGACTAAATATATTATTAGTGTGCACAGTACAGTATAGTATAGCATCGACAGCGTCCCAATAATATACAGTTACTGTGAGCAATATGGACAACTGCAAAAAGCCCCCTGCTGCTCTAAAAAAGTATAAGGATTCACTATGGTTGGTATGTCTTGTTGGAGCTTGCCCATTGCCATCCAGCACTTAGGCAAATGCCTCACCAGCCACCCACATTCCAACTTCCTGAAAGAAGCATTATACCATAGAGGTGCATCGCAAGACTGAATAGGCCTGGGTCGTTACTCAATATTAAAAGTTAATAACGGCATTAGAAAGGAAATTCTAGTCTGTCACTTACTTCATTGAAACAGGATATTTGAGCAGTCCGCTGCCTTCTGCTGTCACCACAATATTAGAGACTTCTTTGTTAAAGGGGTTGGTGAAGACGATGTCCACTTCTACCGGTTTGTTCACACTGACTTTTTTATTTAGCTATAAAAATGAACATGAAACTGATATGAGTATGAATCCAAAGACCGCTCCTATAGTGATTGGTAAAATAGGGTTCTTTTTTGTGACACATGTAACTATAGGTAGGGTCCACCACAAGTTTTATAGATAAAGGGGAACCATGGAGGACAGGGGTGCACCTAGCCTTTTTGCTGCCTGAGGCGAAAACTGAAACGCACCCCCCCAATGCCAATTTCTTAACCTAACCCCTGCTGCCCCACTCTTGCCCCTTCCTGGTGCTGCCTGAGGCGATCGCCTCACCTGGCCTCATTGTTGGTGCATCCCTAATGGAGGATGTCCTAATGTTCTTTAGTGTGATTTGCTGCTGTTTACCATGGCAGACAGCTCTAGGATGTTGCACAGATCATAAATGATCCTTCAAATTCCTGCCTAAAGCATTAGCAATAACCAAATCACCAGGAGTTAATGCCAAACTACTTACTGTATTTACTCCCCCCCCCCCCCCCCAATAATATGCAGGAGGCGTGGGGTGGGGTGAGTGAAGTGCTGCTAGCTCTGTCTGTACTCACCACTATCTGGTCTTCTCCATACAGCTCAGGACCTAATCCAGGCACCCGGAGAAGACCAGGGAACGTGACTACAGGTTAGTCCATGAGACCAGCAAAGTAGTGGTGGAATAGTAAAGGTAACTACATTTTATTGTTTTAGCTCTGATGGGGGTCAGATCTCATCTGAGGTCTGATATGGGGGCCTGATCTAAGGTCTGAGGCTAATATAGGGGCTCTGATCTGAGGTCTGATATGGCGGCCTGATCTGAGGTCTGAGGCTGATATGGGGGTCTGATCTGAGGTCTAATATGGGGGTCTGATCTGAAGTCTAATGAAAAATATATTTTCTTATTTTTCTCCTCTAAAACCTTATCATAAGGTGCGTCTCATAAAGTGAATCATATGGTAAATGGTTAAAGGATTCTTTTTTCTTGTGCACTGTGTATCCCAGATGATTGTGTATATGTAACAAATAGTTAACTGACAGATTTTTGGGCCAGTTGCAATGGTAAAGGGCTGGCCTATCTCCCTGTTAGGAGGTTTTTGCTGAGCAGGCCTAGAGGAAGGATGTAAATATGTTAGCTGCTGACAACTTGGCCTAGCCCAGGGAACCATCATCCCTGAGATTGAAAGCTGCCAAAAGAGCAACGGGACTGAGGAACTACTACTGAGAGAAAGAGAACAGACATTTGAAGATGTTTGAGGACCACTAAAAAGGCCATGCTGGACTGAGACAGTAAGGTAAATGTACGTTTATGGCAATAGACTTTACTGCATATGGAAACAGTTGATTGCCTCAGGTACCCCCCACACTTATGAGATGGCCTGTTCATCTGATCTAAGATCTGAGCCCCGCAGACTGGGCATTTCAGAAAGCATATTGACAGTTATTGCATGCCCGTGGTCATATGGAAGCATTGCTTTGGGAAAATCCTGCTGTTATATACCTCTGAACTGTGCCTACCGCTTGTGTTTGCACTATAACCTTCATCATCTACTCAGTAAAGAGAGAATTTATTCTAACTAAAGAGCCCTGGTCATTGTGTGCATCATCTGCTCGGCCCTCCACCTACTCTCCGGTCTTGCACCCTGCTACATATCCATGTAATCTTGACTGGATTTCTATACAAATGACATGACTGGTGCTCAATAATGGACATTCACGTGACCGTAGCTCAATAATAGACATTCACGTGACCGTAGCCTATGGTATACTTAGTGTCACTAAAAATTTAAAAAAGATACAGCCTTGGGTCTAAATGATATATTTTACCTTTATTTCAAATTTAGGGTTACTCAGGACAACATTTGTTTCGATAATCAGTAGTCCATCATATGGTTCACAGGAGCATACGGCTGTCACCTCGATTGAGTTATCGGCAGTCAATAAATCTTCGTACATAGTGTAGGGTATGACCACCGGCACTTCTGTCCCTGAATAAACACAGAGCATAGTGGTCAAATGAAAAGTTGTTTCCAGGCTACTAACCACAGGGACACCCAAAGGATATGGGAAGTTTGCACATGATTACTTATTGTATTCAAATGTAGGTCCTTTTTGACAGGGCTACCCATAGACACATGCCTGTTGTCACTAACTAAAATCCTCTTTAACCACGTTGTGGTGGCACTAGAAAGGTAGCAAGTCAGTGTGTCTACTCTGCACAACACCTTCCTAGTGCCACATCTACTTGCAGAAAGTTGAGGAATGCCCTCAGCAATTGGATATTGGTGGCATATCATACAATATGCCACCAATGTCTGCCATGGAGTCTGTTACTAGGAAATTCACTGATAAGCCAGGCTCAATACCTTGTAGGTCTAGCTCAGCTGAGCATAAAGTGGGGCCGGACTGGGGCAAGAGCTGAGGGGAGGCCAGCATGACGCTGGTTTGGTTGGAGAGGGGCGGCACCTAGAGGGTTATTTGTCCTAGAGGTAGTTAGTAAGAGGTAGTCACTAGGTTAATGGGGGGGGGGGGGGCTAGGGAGGCTTTATAAAGGGGGAGTTGGGGTTAAGAGTGCCATTTTAGTAAATATCTTGGCAAACTACCAGCTCCCTCACCATGTCTGTGGAGGAGCTTCTTGCCGGATTAGGATGGAGGCGGAGGCACGGGGTCCCGGTTGATTGAGAGGGCAGGTTGTAAGCCTGCTGCAAGGGGCCACAAGTAGAGTGGCCATCCCTGAAGAGATGGTTCCTCCGTGTGGCAGGAGCCATTTTGGAAAGAAGACAAAGTTCATCTAGCAGAGAAGATTCAGGGATGCCGGATTACAAGGATGGCGTGGCAACAAAATCCTAGGATCAGGAAAGACGGTGAACAGGAGCGGTGGGATACAGGACCTGTGGCTGCGGGTTACACAGCGCCCGTGCAGCCTGATGATATTTCATGAGGCATGGCGTTTTTTGGGGCATTTAGGTTAGGGGAACTGGTGAGTAGTAGTGTCAGTAGGGCTGGAGGGTTGAGATCAGAAGATGTAGACCTGTGACAGGGTGGAAATATGTATCCGGAAGTCGAAAACTTATCACGAAGATAAGGGTAGGCAGTTGATTTTGTTCGATGTACCAGGATGTTTAGTTTGTCCTGTTAAGTTCTTGCAGGACTACAGAGGGGTGATTGGGAAGGGCACTGCTCCTCTTCTTAGGCACAACGTTTTTTGTCGCGTTTCCAATTTCTATCAATTTTTAGGAGATGCTTGAAGGTCTTGGAGATTAATTACGAAGGTTATACGGGGCATTCATTTTGGATTGGAGCAGTGACAGAAGCGGCATGTTTAGGTTTGAGCGAGGATATGATAAGAAGTATAGGTCGGTGGGAATCAATTCAATTTAGCTCATATGTGAGATTGGGTAGATTGTGAGTTACGGTTATTTTAATGGTTTAATGTTACTTGTGTTTTTGTTGTTCATAGGTTCACAGGCGGTGTTGGTGTGGATCCTGGGACATTCGTTCGTGTTCTGGGGGGCAGTAAGGGCAGATGTGAGATCGAACGGGCACCAACTGTTATAGGGTGGGGTGTTGCGGGAGGTACATTGCTTTGTGCGATTGGATTGCCCCCCAGACGTTTTTGTGTTACACATTGGGGGTAACGATCTAGGGGCTCGGCCATTCTGTGAGTTAATTTGAGACATTAAATTTTATTTACTGTGGTTGTGGGCATTATTCCCGAATATGATTATGGTGTGGTCGGACATTGTGCCAACGCGGTCTTGGAGGGGTGCGAGGTTGGTCGAGCGACTAAATAAAGCTTGGATTAAAGTAAATCGGGCGGTGGGTAGGGGGAGTGGGCGAATTTTGGCAAGCAGATGGGGTGCACCTCAATGCTTTAGGGATAGATTTGTGGTCCTTAGGGGATTTAGGGTGGGATTGAAACATCCCTGGAAATGTGGAGGGACGCGCAAACTTAAGTGGGTCAAGTTGCGCGTTGCTGGCGGTGGGAGGTCCTCGAAGTTGGTGGATATGGTAGTATTTGAGAATGGGAGGGCCCCACGGGTGGGGCTAGACTCTCATGGTTGAACAGGAGTGGAGGAATTAGGCATCCATCAGTGGCTCCGAGCTGGCGGTCATTGGCTGCGGGCAAGATGTTGTTGCCAGTTTATTTGGGTGCAATTGTTTTATTGGGGCTTTTAGGACCTCCCTTGTCATTTACTCAGGTTTCTGTGGGTTAAGGTTAAGTTATTTATGTTGGATATTTATTTGTTATTTAATAAAAATGGCTGATGTGGCTGATTTAATCCAAACTGTTGTCCGGCTGTTATTTAATGGTGTGGTTTAAAAAGGTTGGGGTTGGTGAGACCCAAGCAGACTAACCAATACCATAGTCATGATACCTTTCACCTGGCCATATGCAAATGAGCAGTTAAATGCACAGAGGCTGGGCCCAAGCCACACGGACACCCTTGCTCCTCCTGCTTCTTCTGTCAGCCCCTCTCTCTCCTTCTTGATTAACAAGACCAGGCGAGATGACTGTACAGGAACCTGGTCCTGTCAATCAAAGAGAGTGAGGAACTAGCAGAGGAATCAGATGGAGCAAGGTTGTGTGTGACTCATTGTATGTTACAGTGTTTTTGAAAGGACCAGAAGTCACCTCTATTTTTCAGTTCATTCTTAAAGGGGTTGTTAGGGTTTAGAGCTGAACCTGGACATAATCCCTTCTTTACTCATTATTCAGCACCCGGAAGACAACACACTGTTCGGCATTCACGGTCTCGGTGACAGATGACTCTGTCTGTCCTCCTAATATCAGTTATCTGATCTGCTTTATTTTCTTGCTGGACCACATAACCGGCACTCTGAAACATTTTTGGGTGAACCAGAAGTCACTTTCTCATTTCTAGGAGACTTAAAGGGGTTGTCCCCTTCTTCACTCAGCATTTTCATGGCAAGGGAGAGCATCAGAGGATGAAATGCTGAGTGAAGAAGGGTACAACCCCTTTAAGTCTCCAAGAAATGAGAAAGTGACTTCTGGTTCACCCAAAAATGTTTCAGAGTGCCGGTTATGTGGTCCAGCAAGAGAATGAAGCAGAATAACTCATATTAGGAGGACAGGCAGAGTCATCTGTCACCGAGACCATGAATGCCGAACAATTTGTCAGTCTTCCGGGTTCGGCATAATGAGGATCGGATTGACAGATTGCTGGGTGGGGCTGGAGAAGACCCGCCGGTCATGGTACACATTGGCACCAATGACAAAGTCAGGGGCAGATGAGGAAGGTCCTTAAAAATGATTTTAGGGAACTAGGAGAGAAGCTCAAGTCCAGGACCTCCAAGGTAGTGTTTTCAGAAATACTACCAGTGCCATGAAGGTCACCAGAGAGACAACGAGAGCTTAGGGAGTTAAATAAGTGGCTCAGAAGCTGGTGCAGGAAGGAAGAGTTTGGGTTCAATGGAGAACTGGGATGACTTTTTGGTCGGTTACAGGCTCTACAGTTGGGATGGGCTGCACCTTAATGGGGAGGGTGCCACTTCCCTGGGGGAAAAATGGTTAGATGGCTCGATGAGCTTTTAAACTAGGATCTGGGGGGAGGTGGGGCGGTCATACTAATAATGGGGTAGATAGTGTAGATAGAGAGTGGGATATAGGAAGGGACAGTGGGGATTTAGTGGGGGCTGGGGTTAGTGAGGAAAGTAGGGAGAAGAATGGGCAGAATTATACACCAATGAAAAATAGAACTGCTGGTAACAAGAACCTGTTACATACAAACATCAACCAAGATAACCTAAAAATCCCAGATATGCACTTTACATGTAAAAGTAATTTTAAATGTATTTTCACAAATGCCAGAAGTCTAGCTAGCAAAATGGGGGAGCTGGAGGCTATGTTACTAGAAGAACACATATAAGTAGTTGGTGTGGCTGAGACATAGTTGGACTCTTCGCATGACTGGGCTGTGAATATTGAGGGTTTTGCACTATTTAAGAAAGACAGGGTCAATAGAAAAGGCGGTGGCGTGTGCCTGTATGTGCGGAGTGATTTGAAGACAGGTGTGAAAGAGGCAATTGTGGGTGAGGATGGTGAGGATGTGGAAACCTTATGGGTGGAAGTTCAAAGGGATATAAACACTGAAAAAATAATACTTGGGGCAATCTATTGACCCCCTACCATCACAGAGGAGATAAAAACGCAACTGTATAACCCAATAGAGCGGGCTGCACAGGCGGGTACAGTGTTCATAATGGGAGATTTTACCTTCTCAGACATTGACTGGGGTCATGATTCTGCCTCAACCGCAAAGGGGAGAAAATTCCTCAACTTTCTGCAGGACCACTTTATGGGCCAGATTATAGAAGCTCCCACTAGGGGCAATGCTCTGTTGGATCTGGTAATCTGTAATGATGCAGGGCTTGTTGGAAATGTTACAGTTCGCGAAAAACTAGGTAATAGTGACCACAATATCATTATACTCCCCCTAAACTATAAGAAGCAAACTCTGTCAGGAAGAGCAAAGACACTGCATTCTAAAAAGGCTAATTTTACTGGTTTGAGGGCAGCATTTCAGGGCATAGACTGGGAGCAGCTACTGTCACATAATAATACAGAGGATAAATGGGAGAGCTTTAAATCCACATTGAGTAATTGCACAAAAAAATTTATTCCCTTAGGTAACAAGTATAAAATGCTGAAAATGAAACCCCCCATGGCTTACAGCTACTGTAAAAAGGGCAATAAAAGAAGAAAATAAAGCATTAAAAAAAAAAAAAAATCTGAGGGGTCAGCTGTAGCATTTGAAGATTACAAAGGGCTTAATAAGATCTGTAAAAAGGAGATAAAATTAGCAAAATTACAAAACGAACAGCAGGTAGCCAAAAGAAAGCAAAACAAATCCCCAAAAATTCGGTCGGGGGGGGGGGGCAGTCACTGAAGGTAAGGAAAAGGCAGAGTTACTATATACAAAAAAAGAGAAAGAAGCGGATATCCGTGGCGTATTCTCTAGGTACTGGTACAGTGCCAAGTGATTGGCGCAAGACAAATGTGGTGTCCATATTCAAAAAAGGATCAAGGTCCTTTACAGGTAATTATAGACCAGTTAGTTTAACTTCTGTTGTGGGAAAAACGTTTGAAGGACTCTAAGGGACTATATACAGGAGTATGTGACTATAAATAATATTATAAGTGATAACCAGCATGGGTTTACCAAGGACAGAAGTTGTCAGACTAACCTGATTTGTTTTTATGAGGAGGTGAGTAGTAGCCTGGACAGAGGGGCGGCTGTGGATGTAGTGTTTCTGGATTTTGCAAAGGCTTTTGATACTGTCCCTCATAGACATTTAATATGTAAAGTATAGTTTGTAATTGGATTGAAAACTGGCTGAAGGACCTGTGTCCCGAGAGTTGTGGTCAATGATTCCTACTTTGAATGGTCCCAGGTTATAAGTGATGTACCCCAAGGTTTAGTGCTGGGCCCTCTATTATTTAATTTATTTATTAATGATATTGAGGACGTGATAATAGCATCATTTCTATTTTTGCAGATGACACCAAGCTATGTAGTACTGTACAATCTATGGAAGATGTCCATAAACTACAAGCTGACTTTAACACTCTGAGTGATTGGGCATTAACTTGGCAAATGAGGTTCAATGTGGACAAATGTAAAGTTATGCATCTTGGTAGTAATAATCCCTGTGCTTCATATGGCCTAGGTGATGTAACACTGGGAGAGTCACTATGCAGTTCAGTTCTGGGCAGCAGTCCATGAATTTATTTAGTCTTGATAAGAGATGTCTAAGGCTGTATTCACACGTCCGCAATGTGTTTTGCGGAAACACGGAGACACGGATCCGCAAAACACGGAAAGCGGCAATGTGCTTTCCACATTTTGCGGACCGCACATTGCCGACATAATAGAATATGCCTGTTCTTGTCCGCAATTGCGGACAAGAATAGGACATGTTCTATTTTTTTGCGGAAATGGAAGCACGGATGCGGAAGTGCGGATCCGCAAATGTGGATGCGGACAGCACATTCCGTCCCCATAGAGAATGAATGGGTCCGCACCCTTTCCGCAAAATTGCGGAAAGGATGCGGACCCATTTTGCGGACGTGTGAATGGAGCCTAAGGGGGGACATGATTAACTTTAACAAATATACAAATGGGCCATACAATAAATACGGTGAAAAACTGTTCCATGTAAAATGCCCTCAAAAGACAAGGGGGCACTGCCTCTGACTGGAGAAGAAAAAGTTCAGTTTTCAGAAGCGTCAAAGCTTCTTTACTGTAAGAACTGTGAAGCTGTGGAATAGACCTCCTCAGGACGTGGTCAAAGCAGGAACAGTGGACAGTTTTAAAAAGGGTTTAGACGAATTCTTAAAAGTAAACTACATTAATGCTTATGAAAACATATTGAAATCTGAGTCAACCTATCCCTTGGTTGGACTTGATGGACTTATGTCTTTTTTCAACCATATAAACTATGTAACTATATAAAGGCAACGGTAATACAAGAATCTTCACTGATGTTTACTACGTTGCTTACATGCCAGAAAATAACATTTCTGTAGGAGTGTTTCTTTAACCCTCTAGATAACAGAGGGGATTTATTTTTACAATACTTATTTTTTCATATTTTTCCGTATTGTATATTTTTTCATGGTTCACATATGTAAAGTTCTGCATGGTCATTACCTTCACAGCCTGGCACACAAATTGTCTTGGATTCTTTGAGGAGTTCATGTATTTCCTTCTTGGTGTACAGGACAGAACTTGCCTTGATGTCAACATTAACTTGCTTTGGCTTGGTTGTCAGGCTTCTGATGGATAAGCTCAGAACAACATCTTTGCCAACTTCCCGTACACTGACCACCTTAAACTCTCCTGCCAGCTCCTCATAAATGCAGGGAGATTTACATTTCTCAAATGTTTTTTCTGCCATCCTTAGATTGTCCCAAAGTATCTGCAAAAATAGAAAGCAGAAAAGTGGGCAAGACATCATCAATGCTAATGAAGTAACAGAATGAACTGATCCCATTTTGACGTTCAACAAGGTTATACTGTTTTTTTTAAAGGCACAATTAGCTTAAAGGGATTTTCTGGGATTACTATGGAATTTAACATATATAATCATGTAGTTGCTTACCTCATGTACATCTTTCCATACTGTTCTTTTTCCAATTTGGACTCCTGACTCGTTTTCACCATGTAAACCAATTCTGTATGTAGCACTTCCTGTTGCTGCATCCAACCAAACCCATGCTACACTTCTCCCTCCTCTGCCACAGCTCCAGTGCCGCCCCAGCTACTTTATAGCTCCTACTACCAGCTAGTTACACAGACACTCCCCTATTACTGCCCATGGACATAACATCACAGGAAATAAGAAAGAGCTGCATGGACATGGTCATATGACCACAGCTCAGAACGGGAGATAGAAACAAAACCTGAGTATTGAGTATACCACCGCTATGGTGCCATACTGAATGGTAGTCGCATTACAATGAGGTGGTTATGAAGTTATAAAGTAGTACCCCTACCTCTTTCCAGCATGCTCCAGCAGCAATTAGTGTATGCGCAGAATGCAGATGAAGCCAAGGCCAGAACACCTTACTTCACTGCACATGCGCCAGTTACCGCTGGAGCTGATGCACTTAAAGGATGATCTGGAGGACAAACACAGATCTGCATTAATTCCACAATGATGTACTAGGAAGGCACTAGTAAAGTTGTCTTTATAAATCTGCAAGGAATCACCATCTCGAAACCCAGTAACATGGCACTGGAAGCCAGAACTTCTTGAGGACACTATTCTTGAGATCCTAGCGCATGCACAGGGGGTGCCAGGACTTGTTGCTTTCAACGCATCAGCGGAGGGCGCGCGATGGCTCATTTTTTGCAGGGTAATCTGCCAAATAGCCGTATACTGGGATTGTGTTCCGGTGCCTGTTAATAATCCATAAAAAATTGATAATCCAGCACCAAGATCATAAAAAATCTTGACTTTATTCCAATCTAATTATTTGTATTAAAAAATGTTATGTTTTATTTTCACAGTTCATATAGTATATGGCTTTCACCTATTCAATGATTAATAGGTCAGGGTATGATTTGTTACATCCCCATACATGTGCAACTACAATTGAAGCTGAGCTAAAGGCATAAATGACATCTGCTTTTTTCAAAAAATGTTATGCCATGATTAAGATCGCTTAAACGATTGAAACGCGTAGGATATATTACTGCAATTTAGCCTATGGAACATCATTTTTAATAATTGGAATAAAGTCTGCATTTTATACAATCTGGTGCTTATCACTTTTTAGGGATAATCTGTGGTTTTGTCAATTTGGAGTACATGCAACTTTTGACATTTTTTTCATTTTTTAGGGAGACGAGGTGACCCAAAAACTACAATTCTGGCATTGGAAATTATTATTTTTAATAGTGTTTACAGCGAACAACAAGATGTTTGGAAATGTGCGGATGTGGCCATACCAATGATGTCAATTGTATTTTTTTTTTAATAATTGGAGTTTTTTTAAATGTGGAATTCATGTGTTTTTAAAAACATTTTAAACATTTTTACCTATCTTTTGGTACCATGCAGTTACCTATCTTTTGGTACCATGCAGTTACCTATATTTTGGTACCGTGCAGTTACCTATCTTTTGGGCCATGCAGTTACCTATCTTTTGGTACCGTGCAGTTACCTATCTTTTGGGCCATGCAGTTACCTATGTTTTGGTACTGTGCAGTTACCTATCTTTTGGTACCGTGCAGTTACCTATCTTTTGGTACCGTGCAGCAGTTACTTATCTATTGGTACCGTGCAGCAGTTACCTATCTTTTGGTACCGTACAGTTACTTATCTTTTGGTACTGTGCAGCAGTTACCTATCTTTTGGTACCATGCAGCAGTTACCTATCTTTTGGTACCATGCAGCAGTTACCTATCTTTTGGTACTGTGCAGCAGTTACCTATCTTTTGGTACCGTGCAGCAGTTACCTATCTTTTGGTACCGTGCAGCAGTTACCTATCTTTTGGTACTGTGCAGCAGTTACCTATCTTTTGGTACCGTGCAGCAGTTACCTATCTTTTGGGCCATGCAGTTACCTATGTTTTGGTACTGTGCAGTTACCTATCTTTTGGTACCGTGCAGTTACCTATCTTTTGGTACCGTGCAGCAGTTACTTATCTATTGGTACTGTTCAGCAGTTACCTGTCTTTTGGTACCGTACAGTTACTTATCTTTTGGTACTGTGCAGCAGTTACCTATCTTTTGGTACCATGCAGCAGTTACCTATCTTTTGGTACCATGCAGCAGTTACCTATCTTTTGGTACTGTGCAGCAGTTACCTATCTTTTGGTACCGTGCAGCAGTTACCTATCTTTTGGTACCGTGCAGCAGTTACCTATCTTTTGGTACTGTGCAGCAGTTACCTATCTTTTGGTACCGTGCAGCAGTTACCTATCTTTTGGGCCATGCAGTTACCTATGTTTTGGTACTGTGCAGTTACCTATCTTTTGGTACCGTGCAGTTACCTATCTTTTGGTACCGTGCAGCAGTTACTTATCTATTGGTACTGTTCAGCAGTTACCTGTCTTTTGGTACCGTACAGTTACTTATCTTTTGGTACTGTGCAGCAGTTACCTATCTTTTGGTACCATGCAGCAGTTACCTATCTTTTGGTACTGTGCAGCAGTTACCTATCTTTTGGTACCGTGCAGCAGTTACCTATCTTTTGGTACTGTGCAGCAGTTACCTATCTTTTGGTACTGTGCAGCAGTTACCTATCTTTTGGTACCGTGCAGCAGTTACCTATCTTTCGGTACCGTGCAGCAGTTACCTATCTATTGGTACTGTGCAGCAGTTACCTATCTTTTGGTACTGTGCAACAGTTACCTATCTATTGGTACCGTGCAGCAGTTACCTATCTATTGGTACCGTGCAGCAGTTACCTATCTATTGGTACCGTGCAGCAGTTACCTATCTATTGGTACCGTGCAGCAGTTACCTATCTATTGGTACCGTGCAGCAGTTACCTATCTTTTGGTACCGTACAGTTACTTATCTTTTGGTACTGTGCAGCAGTTACCTATCTTTTGGTACCATGCAGCAGTTACCTATCTTTTGGTACCGTGCAGCAGTTACCTATCTTTCGGTACCGTGCAGCAGTTACCTATCTATTGGTACTGTGCAGCAGTTACCTATCTTTTGGTACTGTGCAACAGTTACCTATCTATTGGTACCGTGCAGCAGTTACCTATCTATTGGTACCGTGCAGCAGTTACCTATCTATTGGTACCGTGCAGCAGTTACCTATCTATTGGTACCGTACAGCAGTTACCTATCTATTGGTACCGTGCAGCAGTTACCTATCTATTGGTACCGTGCAGCAGTTACCTATCTATTGGTACCGTACAGCAGTTACCTATCTTTTGGTACCGTTCAGGTACCTATCTTTTGGGCCGTGCAGTTGCTCTTATATAATACTCTGCAATACAGGCAAGGTGTAGGAGGAGTCTTAACTTGGAAGGCTTTAGACCTGGCTTGGAATACTCACAGGGGGCAATCGGGGAACAGAGGAAGCCTCTTTTTTTCTAACTGCTCAGATAACTTAGATATTACTATTGAGAAATTAAATTGCCGATACTGGAGTTATCTCGGATCTCGTCTGCTGTAGGCACCTGCAATGTATAGAGCAGGCTCCTCACGCATCTGTGACTTACCGTAATGAACAAAGAGATATGACTTCTGGGTACTAGTTGTTGTACCAGTCAAGCAAAGTCTGAAATGCAGCCATATTATATCAAAAGGCTTTTGCCTTTATAGAAATAGGTTGGCCCATATTGTACCCTTAAATGCCTTTGAATGGCATATTATTACATGTTGCATTGCCTGCTGGATTACCCAGGCATTCTGCTGGAGGTGTAATATGCACTCATACATACTATATGCCTATGGTTTTGTTGTGTGCACAAGATCTTTCGTTTGACATGATCAGGACAGGTTTTTAACCTCTGGATGTATACAATGCATGTTTTTATTCACTGGCAGCAAGCACAGATCTAAATTAGGAATGTTAAGCTTTATTCACATAGGGTAGAGAGAAACCCCTTAATTTTCAGATGGTTTGAAGAGGACCCGTGCAGGGTCTGCTCTCCTGAATGTAGATACCCAACAACATAAGTTGGTTAAGAGTGGGACCCATCTTTCTGAGACCACCTTGGAGCTGGTAGGTGGGCACAGATGTGTTTTGATTAAAATATATTGGCTGAAAGTCTAAGATTTTATCATATCAGAGTAAGAGCTTAGCTCATATATAATGTTTGCATCTATTGTGCATTATTTTGTGATTTTTCTTTTATAGATGTAGCCATGCACATCCTCATATTCAGTTATCATATCATGCAGGATTAAAAAAAAAATATATTTTTCTGTGATTTTTGTTTAGTTTACTGTTTTAGTAACTACTTGCATTCCACATGTCATAACAGTTGTTGGGGATCTATTCTTATGATTCTACGTTGTGCCATTCCTTTATTATTCCTGCTAGAATTTATGAATGAAGTACTAGCAGTAGGAAATGAAGGTCCAGCTGGATGTTGCCAGTTGGGGATGTGTCCCTGCACGGTCTGATACTATTCAATCACTGCACATCAGAGCATGTAAGGACACACCCCATACTGGTAACACCCATCTAGACCCTCATTGCAAACCGCTAGCAAGTCGTTCATAACTTCTAGCAGGAATAATAAAGGAATGGCACAACATAAAGTCATACTAATAGGTGCTCCAGAATTATTACATGGGGGATGCAAGTTGTTACTAAAACAGGATAGGGGACAGCTCCACTTTAGGCAGTTTTTCCATAAAACCTGAACTTGATCTTGTGTGTGAGGGGGTCTCAGTATATGTTCTCATTGAGGGCGACAAACCATGCTTATTCTCTTTACATTAAAATGGATGGGACTTATGGAAAGCTCTAAAGTGCATAGCACTTTAATTAGAGTCTGTCACCACCGCGGTGGGTTTTGTGGGAGAAAATTCCACGTCTGAAAATCAGTTCCATTCATTTGAACGGGGCGGCAAGTGCATTGATGTCTGCAAGACCCATAAAGGTGAATGGAACAGATTTTCAGTAGTGCCACAAAATCTGCTTCATGTGAAGGCACCTCAACAGTCCCTAGTGCAGTATAATTCTCATTCTCATTCCCCCCAAAAAAACTTTATGTGCTGTTTCCTCAGTTTTTTGCCCCTCAAAAACAAGTCTTAATATGCAAATAACTATAAAAGAGCCGAAGGGGCTGTACCTATCAGCAAAGGAGCCCAGCCGTGCCCATTCGAATGGAGCCCCGCTCATGCCCTCCTGCCTTTTCTTCACCTCCCTCCCATGTCATCAGGCCTCCCTTGGAAATGTCACACAGACACACAGCTCTTCTCTGTCTGCACCTGCGCTGTCTTTGCCTTTCTGCAAGCAGCAGCTTCATCAACTGAACTGCACTTGCGCAGGAAGGATGATCAGTTCAGTCTACCAAGAAGTGATCGAGTGGTGGGAAGACCTGGAGCCGCGGTGCATGATGATGGCAGGATCGGAGAGAGGTGGAGAAAAGCGGTGGAGGGGTGGAGCCAGACTCCACTCGAATGGGTGCGGCTGGACTCTGTTGCTAATAGGTAATGCTCCTTGGGCTCTTTTATACTAATTAGCATATTGATTAAAACCAAGAGGGACAGCACAACTACAGTGTGCTGGGAATGGTTTAAAATGTACCGCGGTGGTGACAGACTGCCTTTAAGCGTATCAGTTATCAGAGTTATCAGTAAAGATAAATAATATGTTCATATTAGGATGACATCGTACGGAACATTGTCACAAACAAATCACTAGATTAGTAGGAAAAGAAAGTAGAACAGATGATTAGTTTGATAAATTACTAATCATAGAGGTTGTCTCCACCCAAGGGAAAAATGGCTTTTGGGTGTAGGTTGCATCATAAAATATCCCAGTAATTGTTGTGGCCTGTTCATCTGCTCCTGTGGAACCCTTTGAAATCTTCATATTATTTGGGCACTTTATAGCAGTATCGTATGGGCTATGCATGGCAGTATTATTTTGTCATTTTGACATATGGTACTATTATGTGAGATGAAACACTTCCTAAGTATGTCAAGTGGCATTTCCGATTTTTCTTGATGCCATGGTGCCATATATATAAACACCTACAAAAATGTCAGCAATAAAAGTAACAATTTAACATCACTTTAACATTTATTTAATATCACCACATCTAAAAATGTCCAAAGTATCATGATATTTATCACACACGATAACACTGTAAAAAAAAAAATCACAATGTCCAAATTGTTATTTGTTTTGTCACTTCGCCTTTAAAAAAATGGAATAAAAATTGATCAAAAAGACTTAAGTAAGGCCAAGTTAACACTTCAGTTATTTGGTCAGTTATTTCCATCGGTGATTGTGAGCCAAAACCAGGAGCTGGTCAAAGACACAGAACCTTATCCCTGACATGTGAACATGGCCTAACCCAAAAAGGTAACAATAAAAACTACAGCTAGTACTGCAAAAAAACAAACCCTCACGGTTCCACTGAGCAAAAAATATCAGAATATGGCGATAAAAATAATTTTTTAAATAAAAGTTTTACTTTTTTTTAAATGTAGTAAAACATAAAAAAAACTATTAAAATGTATAATGTCAATGTTACCACATAGTAAACACTAAAAAAGAAACAAACAAAAAACAATTACGGAGTTATGTCTTTTTCCTATTTCACCCCACAAATATATTTTTTTACAGTTTTCAATACATTATATGGATCATTAAATGGTGCCATAAAAAAATACAACTTGTCCACAAAAAAACCCCCAAAAACATTATGCTTTCGTACAGCTATGGAGATGGAATGATAAAACAAGGTCTTGGAATTTGGGGATTTTTTTTTATGCCATCAACAAAATTGGCTTGATCCTGAAGATGTTTGTGACAAACTCCCCTCTTTTGAGGTTGCCACGAGTGCTTGGAGAGGACTACTTGCCAGCCTCTTACCATTTGATTACGGTCCCATGTTGTATGCACCGGTTTTATGCAATAGCGGCATAGTTATATAAGTTCATGTATTTTGCTGTCTTTTGCTACCATGTGGCTAATGGAGTCTGTCCTCTGTCCTTGGGAGAGAAGTGGATCACTTCTCAATTGTCTCCAGGACAAAATACTGTGTAGAATTTTAATGTCATAAATCAATATGTCCCATCATCTAGGACCTCTAGGCAGTCTAGCCGAAACGCGTCCTAGATGATGGGACATATTGATTTATGACATTGAAATTCTATGAGCATCAAGTCACGTCTGCTGGGATTTTCCATTCAACTACACGTGGAGTCTGTCCTGTCCCGTGCAGCGTGCATGTCAGCGTGTGCTGGCCGACTCATCTTTATAAAAGACTGTGTAGAACCGGTTTTGGACAGAAAAGCCATGAGTACAGCCAGGCCAAAGAGACTTGTACTAACTTTTGAATTCCTGGTCTAATTCGTGCCATTTTGGGATGTGTTAAATGTCTATGTGTATTGTAAAGGGTGAGACATTGTATATTTGAGTAAGTGATGTCTGTCCTATTGTCTCCCCGTGTGTATTGGCGATTTCCCTTTGTCCTGAGAGATAATGGATTACACCTCGGTTGTCTCCAGGAAAGAGGACATTGTGTATTGTCCTGCCTGGGATAATTATGTTAACCATTGTACCATAATTATATCACAGGCAGACGGGAGGATGTTATGTGGGTTGTAACCTTTGTGCTATTGGTTAATATACAGTCGTGGCCAAAAGTTTTGAGAATGACACAAATATTAGTTTTCTCAAAGCTGCTAAACTGCTTTTAGATCTTTATTTCAGTTGTTTCTGTGATGTAGTGAAATATAATTACACGCACTTCATACGTTTCAAAGGCTTTTATCGACAATTACATGACATTTATGCAAAGAGTCAGTATTTGCAGTGTTGGCCCTTCTTTTTCAGGACCTCTGCAATTCGACTGGGCATGCTCTCAATAAACTTCTGGGCCAATTCATGATTGATAGCAACCCATTCTTTCATAATCACTTCTTGGAGTTTGTCAGAATGAGTGGGTTTTTGTTTGTCCACCCGCCTCTTGAGGATTGACCACAAGTTCTCCATGGGATTAAGATCTGGGGAGTTTCCAGGCCATGGACCCAAAATGTCAACGTTTTGGTCCCCGAGCCACTTAGTTATCACTATTGCCTTATGGCACGGTGCTCCATCGTGCTGGAAAATGAATTGTTCTTCACAAAACTATTGTTGGATTGTTGGAAGAAGTTGCTGTTGGAGGGTGTTTTGGTACCATTCTTTATTCATGGCTGTGTTTTTGGGCAAAATTGTGAGTGAGCCCACTCCCTTGGATGAGAAGCAACCCCACACATGAATGGTCTCAGGATGCTTTACTGTTGGCATGACACAGGACTGATGGTAGCGCTCACCTTTTCTTCTCCGGACAAGCCTTTTTCCTGATTCCCCAAACAATCGGAAAGAGGCTTCATCGGAGAATATGACTTTGCCCCAGTCCTCAGCAGTCCATTCGCCATATTTTCTGCAGAAGATCAATCTGTCCCTGATGTTTTTTTGGGAGAGAAGTGGCTTCTTTGCTGCCCTTCTTGACACTAGACCATCTTCCAAAACTCTTCGCCTCACTGTGCGTGCAGATGCGCTCACATCTGCCTGCTGCCATTCCTGAGCAAGCTCTGCACTGGTGGCACTCCCATCCCGCAGCTGAATCCTCTTTAGAAGACGATTGTGACGCTTGCTGGACTTTCTTGGATTGAGGTGCAATCTTAGTAGCCACAATATCCTTGCCTATGAAGCCATTTTTATGCAACGCAATGATGGCTGCACGCGTTTCTTTGCAGGTCACCATGGTTAACAATGGAAGAACAATGATTTCAAGCATCACCCTCCTTCTAACAGGTCAAGTCTGCCATTTTTACCCAATCAGCCTGACATAATGATCTCCCTCCTTGTGCTCGTCAACATTCTGACCTGAGTTAACAAGACGATTACTGAAATGATCTCAGCAGGTCCTTTAATGACAGCAAGGAAATGCAGTGGAAAGTTTTTTGGGGGATTAAGTTAATTTTTATGGCAAGAAGGACTATGCAATTCATCTGATCACTCTTCATAACATTCTGGAGTATATGCAAATTGCTATTATAAAAACTTAAGCAGCAACTTTTCCAATATTTATGTAATTCTCAAAACTTTTGGCCACGACTGTATGTTTGTTGTGGGTGTCTCCCTTGCATGGGAGCAGGGGATAAAAGAAATTGTATTTTTGAATGTAGTTGCCTTCCAGTAAAGTATTTCTAGCATTCAGCTTGGGCTCATGTATAGAGTTATTTGGCGATACCAGTGATACTAGCGATAATAGCGATTTATTGCTCTGTGGATTACTTGGCGATGCTATTTCAAGGGAAGAAGGGAATACTAGACGGTGACACGGATGATACCGTCACAATGTTAAAGGGGTTGTGCCATCACATACAATGGGGGCATATGGCTAGGATATGCCCCCTGCACCTTAAAGGAATACCCCTTTAAATAAGGCTCAATAGGGAGGCTGTACGCAAAGACGTTCTGCCACAGACACAAAATATGTTAAAACTTCACAAAGAATGTCCTGCATTCCATATTTCCCCCAACGTCTGGAGTTAATATTTTACTGTATAAAAAGGCACCAAAAATCACTTGCAAAAAAGGCATAAAAATCACAGTAAAAGCAGCACACAAAGTACTGTATGTGTGAATCCACCCTTAGGGCTCATGCACACGACCGTATGTATTTTGCAGTCCGCAAAACACTGATCCGCCCAAAATATGGATGACGTCCGTGTGACATCCGTATTGCATCTTTTTTATTTTTTTGCGGATCCATTGTAACAGTGGCTATTGTTCTCCGCAAAACGGACAAGAATAGGACATCTTTTTGGTGGAATGGCCCTGCGGACATACAGAAACGGAATGCACACAGAGTCATTTTTCCATATTTTTTTTTTGCGGACCCATTGAAGTGAATGGTTCCACATATGGGGGCGCCCAAAAAATGGAACGGGCACAGAAAAAAAAAACTTTGTGTGCATAAGCCCTTAGGTCGCGTTCACACAAGCATATTTGCAGTTTGTGTATAGAAATTTGCATCAGAATAGTTATCTTTAGCAACAGAAACATTCTTATAATAGAAAAACATTTTATTGTGCAATTTTTGCAATTTGTTCGTACGACCTTCACAGGGTGTCGAAATGTGGAGCCTTTCATTGTACAGGTGTCACCTGTACAATGGGAGAACTGTGATCAGATTACCACACTGTCTGGTTTGGTGACATGGGTGCGGATTGAAACGATCATAATTACCCCATTCAAATTTCCTTCCATACAAACACTCTTCATACAAGTCGATTATTGGCACTTCGCCCTGCACTGTTTTTAGATTAAAGGATTATCTGCCTTACACACCCCTGTTTTCATTACATTCTAGTAGGGCCTCTTGCACATGACCGTATGGCTTTTTCAGTATTTTGCGGTCCGTTTTTTACGGATCCATTGTTCCGTTTTTTGTTTCCGTTCCGCTTCCGTTCTGTAGTTCCGCAAAAAATCTCTGTATGGTTTCCGTATGGGATCCGTTGTTTGCGGATCACAAACAGAAACATCATTTTTTTTATCATTAATGTAATGTACAGTAATGTGTTTTAACAGTATACACTTGGGCAAAGTGGGCATGGATCCACCAAAAACGGATGACATATGTGTTCCGTATGCACTCCGTAATTTTTGCGGACCCATTGACTTGAATAGAGCCACGGATTGTTATTTGCGGGCAATATTAGGATAAGTTCTATCTTTCAGCGGAACAGATATACAGAAATGGAATGCATCTGGGGTGCATTCTGTTTTTTGGGCATACGGACCACAAATGGTATCCGCAAAAACTGAACGGAAACGGAAAAAAAATTGCTTGTGTGCAAGAGGCCTAGGTCAGATGAAATGTTAATGAAATCAAACAATTATTAGAGCCCCTGAGCCTTTAAAAGGACACCTATCTAGCCCTCCTACCTTGTGTTGCTAGGACACTTGGTTTGCTTTGCTTGCTTGCTTAAAGGGGTTGTGCCATGTTTTCAAGTTATCCCTGATCCACAGGATGAGGGCTTGTTCACACGACTGTTGCCCCTCTGTGCCCGTGTTGTGGACCGCAAATTGCACTGGCACCGGCCGTGGGGCTGCCGCATGCAGATCGTGGCCCTATTCACTTGAATGGGGTACGCGATCCGTCCGTTCCGCAAAAAGATAGAGCAAGTTCTATCTTTTTGTGATGCAGAGGCACAGAATGGAACCACACAAAGCACACCGTAGTGCTTCCGTAGGGTTCCATTCCATACTTCCGTTCCATTCAAGTGAATGGGTCCGCATCCGTGATGGGGCCGGTTTCTCGTGTATTGCAGACCCACCGTATGTGGGCCGCAATACGGCAACGGAGGTGCAACAGCCATGTGAATGAGCCCTAAGGGGTAGCTAACTGATCAGTGGGGATCTAATCGCTATTCCGCTATTTGTTGAATTGCCGATTCTTGTCAGAGACGCTTCTTGGCAGTCAGTTTTCAGTTCTGTCAAAGAAGATTACTTCTTAATAAATCCCCGTTATTCAGCTGCTGGTAGAACATAAAGGAAGCTTTCATTTTTAACGTTAATCTGTTTTCCCTTAGTCCTAACAGCAGCACAAGCTTCCAACTCTAATTAGGTCACCTTTTTATAGTAAATACGTGGTGGAGCTGGCTAGACTTTGTTTTATAGGCTGAGTTGGCTCTAGTTACGGTAATTAGTATTTAATTTGATTGATTACAAATTCCACCTGTCCTACTGGTACATAGGTGTAGAAATACCCCATTATTATTCTTCTGGAATGACTAAGGAAAATAATGTTAACATTAGAAAACTATGCTTATGTGCTCTTATGTGAAATAGTAACCTACTTGGCACCACTTCTCTGATATAAATAGACCTGTCTCATCCATGTCTTAAACAAAAGACCCATTGATTTTTTTAAATGTATTACAGGTAGGAGTGAAATAGAAAATAATCAGGAAACCAGTCGTCAATTTATTAAAGGAAGTCTTTTGCATAAAGTTCACTAATATAACTACCAGCAGTGGCCATCAGAAAATCGTAAAACCATTATAACTTTACCTTTATGTTGTCTGGGTGTTTATTCCATGTCTAGCACTTTTATTCCTGTGAAAAACGGCTCCAGAACGCTCAGTGGGGCGGACTTTTCTGTTCAAAGTACCCAAGCCCACCATCCCTCCCTGCTGTTTGCTCCCTGCCCTAACCTTCCAAAGCTTCTTCCCCTGCATTGCTGCGACATCAGGGGAGAGAGGAGGAAGCCTTGGGAGGTTAGAGGAGAAGCAGACAGTGGGGAAGGCCGGCAGACCTGGGCACTTTGAAAAGGAAAGCCCTGTTCCACTGGAGCCCTTATTCATTGGAATAAAAGTACTTTTCCTGGACATGGACTAAACCCCCGAGATTACATAAAGGTATAGTTAGGCTACATGCACACGACCGTATGTGTGTTGCGGTTCGCAAATTGCGGATCCACCAAAAAAAGGATGACATACGGATGTCATCCTTTTTTTTGTGTGGATCCATTGTAACAATGCCTATCCTTGTCTGCAAAACGGACAAGAATAGGACATGTTCTATTTTTTTGCGGGGCTGCGGAATGGACATACTGATTCGCACAGCACACGGTGTGCTGTCCGCATTTTTTGCTGACCCTTTGAAATGAATGGGTCCGCATCCTATCTGCAAAAAAAGGAATGGACATGGAAACAAAATAAGTTTGTGTGCATGTAGCCTTATAATGCTTTAACAATGTTCTGGTAGTCATATTATTGAAATTTACGTAACAGAATCCCTTTATTAGGACCAGCATTTTATTTAATAAAAACTGTGCTGGAGAAACATGCTCCAACTTTATTAACCACTTCCCGACAACCCAAAAAATAAAAAATAAATACACATATTTGGTATTGCTGTGTCCGTAACAATTGGCTCTAGAAAAATATCACATGATCTACCCCATCAAGTGAACTGTGTAAAAAACTAATAAAAATGATGCCAAAACAGCTTTTTAGTCACCTCACCTCACAAAAATCATTATATCAATCAATCAATTATTCAAAAATTTGTATGTACCCCAAAATGGTAGCAATAAAAACATCACCTTGTCCCACAAAAAAAGACCTCACACATGACTATAACCAGAAAAATGAAAACAATATGGCTCTAAGAAAATTGCATTACAAAAACATGATTTTCTTCTAAAAATGGTCTCATTGTGTAAAAACATAAAAAATTTATAAAAAATAGACATATTTGGTATTGCTGTGTCCGTAACAATTGGCTCTAGAAAAATATCACATGATCTACTCCATCAAATGAACTGTGTAAAAAAAAAAACTAATAAAAATTATGCCAAAACAGCTTTTTTAGTCACCTCACAAAAATCATAATATCAATCAATCAATCAATCCAAAATTTGTATGTACCCCAAAATGGTAGCAATAAAAACGTCACCTTGCCCTGCAGAAAAAAAAGCCCTCATACAAGACTATAACCAGAAAAATGAAAAAAATATGGTTGTAAGAAAATGCCATGTTTTTTTTTACATATTTGGTATCGTTGTGTTTGTAATGACCGGATCTATAAAAATATCACATGATCTACCCCATCAAGTATAAAATATATAAGTATATTAAATATATTAAATAGAAAAAATAGAAAAATGACACCAAACAGCTTTTTTTTGTGACTTCACCTCCCAAAAAATTAGATAAAAAGCAACCAGAAAGCCAAATGTACCCTAAACCAGAAAGCCAAATGTACCCTAAAGTGGTGCCAATAAAACTACAGCTTGTCCCACACAAAATAAGCCCTTATGCAGCTCATTCAACAAAAACAAAAAAAGTTATATTTCTTAAAAACCATGACAGAAAATTCCACGTTAGAAAATCCAGATGCTGCTTTTTCCCTTCTGAGCCCTAGCGTATCCCCAAATAACAGTTTATGACCACAATTGGGGTGTTACTGTATTCAGGAGAAAGTGGGGAGCAAATTGTGGGGGGATATTCTCCTGTTATCTTTTGTGAAAATAAAGTTTGGGCCTAAAGCACCATTTTCTTGTAAAAAAAAAATGTTATTTTTAATTTTCACACCCAAGTATTAAAAATTCTTTGAAACACCTGTTGAGTAAAGTGCTCGCTACACCTCTTAAAAATTCCTTGGGTGGTGTAGTTTACAAAATGTGGTCACTTTTTGGGGGGTTTAACTGTGGGGATACCTCAGCATGTCTTCAAATGCAACATGGTGCCCAAAGACCATTCCAGCAAAATCTGCCCTCCAAAATCCTTGCCTTCTGTGCCGTTGTGTGCCCAAACAGCGGTATACGACCATATATGGGGTGTTTCTGTAAACTGCAGGATCAAGGTAATAAATATTGAGGTTTGTTTTGTTGTTAACCATTGATGTGTTCTTGGAAAAAATAGAAACTTAGAAATAGAAAATTTTACATTTCATC
Organism: Bufo gargarizans; assembly: GCF_014858855.1. Classification (NCBI taxonomy): domain Eukaryota; kingdom Metazoa; phylum Chordata; class Amphibia; order Anura; family Bufonidae; genus Bufo; species Bufo gargarizans. The sequence goes on from NC_058085.1 coordinate 1,883,171, forward strand.
TCTATTTTGCTTTAATTCCTGTGGAATACCTAAAGGGTTAGGGCTCATGCACACGACCGTATGCATTTTGCGTTCCGCAAAAAGCGGATCCGCAAAAAATAAGGATGACATCCGAGTTCATTCTGTATTTTGCAGAACTGAACAACTGGACCTTAATAGAACAGTACTATCCTTGTCCGTAATGCGGACAATAATAGCACATGTTCTATTTTTTGGGTAAACGGAAATACGGACATACGGAAATGGAATGGACATGGAGTAACTTCAGTTATTTTTTTGCGGACCCATTAAATTGTAACGTTCCGCATACGGTCCGCAAAAAAAACGGAACGGACACAGAAAGAAAATACGTTTGTGTGCATAAGCCCTAAACAACATTTCTAAAACCAGTTTTGAATCGTTTGAGGGGAGTCATTTCTAAAATGGTGACTTCAGAACTGAACTGGTCCTTAAAAAAGTTGACTTTGGAAATTTCTAAAATTGCCTCTAAAATTCTAAACCTTCTAACGTCTTAAAAAAATTACATTACATTACCAAAATGATGCCAACATAAAGTAGACCTATGGGGAATGTTAATTAATGAATATTTTATGATGCATCGCTATCTGTCTTAAAAGCAGAGATTCAAATTTGCTAACTTTTTCATGCAGAGAAAACTTCTTTAAAAAATTCCTCCCAGGAGTTCATAGATAAACACTTTCATTATTAGGGCTACGTGTAAGAGTGATCAAAATTGGTGTGAAGTAAAACAGACTTAGTTTTTCACACCCAAGTATTAAAAATTCTATGAAACACCTGTTGAGTGTAGTGCTCGCTACACCTCTTAAAAATTCCTTGGGTGGTGCAGGTGGAATCTGATTGGTTGCTATGGGCAACTAAATCAGTTTTCATTTACACAATTTTGATAAATCTCCTCCTTTGTCTGAGTGGAAGTCTTTATCAGGCCATATGTGGGTAAGAAAACAGAGGGTGGTTATTAACGATACACACTCAAATTGGGTCACTAGTAGGGTACCTCAGGGGTCAGTATTGGGCCCTATTCTCTTCAATATATTTATTAATGATCTTGTAGAAGGTTTGCACAGTAAAATATACATTTTTGCAAATTACACAAAACTGTGTAAAGTAATTAAAACAGAAGAGCACAATATACTACTACAGATGGATCTGGATAGATTGGAGGCTTGGGCAAAGAAGTGGCAGGTGAGGTTTGACAAATGTAAGGTTATGCACATGGGAAGGAATAATGCAAGTCACCCGTACATACTAAATGGTGAAACACTGGGCAACACTGACATGGCAAAGTACCAAGAAATTTTTGTGAATAGCAAACTAAGCTATACAAACCAGTGTCAGGCAGCTGCTGCCAAGGCCAATAAGATAATGGGTTGCATCAAAAGGGGCATAGATGGCGGTGATGAGAACATAGTCCTACCACTTTACAAATCAGACCACACATGGAGTACTGTGTACAGTTCTGGTCTCCTGTGGACAAGGCAGACAAAGCAGAGCTGGAGAGGGTCCAGAGGAGGGTAACTGAAGTAATAACTGGAATGGGTGGACTACAGTACCCAGAAAGAGTATCAACATTAGGGTTATTCACTTTAGAAAAAGACGACTGAGGGTAGATCTAATAACTATGTATAAATATATCAGGGGTCAGTACAGAGATCTATCCCATCATCTATTTATCCCCAGGACTGTGACGAGGGGACATCCTCTGCATCTGGAGGAAAGAAGGTTTGTACACAAACATAGAAGAGGATTCTTTACGGTAAGAGCAGTGAGACTATGGAACTCTCTGCCTGAGGAGGTGGTGATGGTGAGTACAATAAAGGAATTCAAGAGGGGCCTGGATGTATTTCTGGAGTGTAATAATACTACAGGCTATAGCTACCAGAGAGGGGTCGTTGATCCAGGGAGTTATTCTGATTGCCTGATTGGAGTCGGGAAGGAATTTTTTTCCCCTAATGTGAGGAAAATTGTCTTCTACCTCACAGTTTTCTTTTTACCTTCCTCTGGATCTAGTTGCAGAATAACAGGCCGAACTGGATGGACAGAGGGCTTTTTTTTTTAGCTTCATAAACTATGTTACTATGCTACTGTATACATATGCATCAATCCATATATACTGATTAAATAGGGCAAAAAAGTAACAAAATTATGACATAAAGAGTCAATAGGGTTTAAATTTGATAGACAACTCCTACTCATAGGAAATATGAAACAAGTGAACAAGGGTATGTACATATGATAGAATCTGTATGAGTTAAATACTGGACACCAGGGATGAGCGAATCGAGCTTTGGATCTAAGATCCAAAGTTGAGTCGCTCCAAACGTCGTTTGAATGCTTCGTTAGATCTGTCTCCGTATAGCATTAAAATGGATGGGCTCCCGCAAGGGAAATTTGAAGTCTTGCAGGACTTCGGTGAATAACTTCTGGATTTGATTTTTCAACTTGAAAACCATTTTAAAACTAGGTTTTGAAGTTGGCTTTGGTACCGAGGCACCAGTCGGTACCTAAGCCAACTTCAGATTCCTGTTTTAAAATAGTTTTCAATTTTAAAAATCGAATGCTGAAGTTATTCACCAAAGTCCCGCAAGAGTTTGATGACAACTCATTGCAACTAGCCGGAGTCCATACATTTGAATACTGCACGGAGTCGAATCTCCGTACAGCATTCAAACAAGGTTTTAAGCAAAACGACTTCGGATCTAGAATCTGAAGCTTGCTTTGCTCATCACTACTGGAAAGCATAGGCTTTCATAAATGCTGCAAATGCCTATATAAGGATACTTTCATACTTGTGGCAGAGGATTCCGGCAGGCAGTTCCATCACCCGAACTGCCTGCCAAATCCATCAAAACGTGTGCAAACTGATGGCATTTGGCCTCATGCACACGACCATTGTTCTGGTCCGCATCCGAGCCGCAGTTTTTGCGGCTCGGCTGCGGACCCATTCACTTCAATGGGGCTGTAAAAGATGTGGACAGCACTCCGAGTGCTGTCCGCATCCGTTGCTCCGTTAGGTAGCCCCGAAAAAAAATATAACATTTCTACAATGGGCCGCCTGTTCTGGATCAGACGGATCAGGATCCTGATCCATATGACAAATGCATTAAAATGCTGGATCTGTCTCTCCGGTGTCATCAGAAACACTCGGGGCCGGATCTAGGATTAATGCATGTCAATGGGAAAAAATTCCGGCAAGTGTTCTGTAATTTTGGACAGAGATAAAATAAACAACTAATAGTATTTAGAACATATCCATTGATTTCTATATATAAAAACAAGTGTATATATGTAATGAGTAATAAAATAATACAATAAAATAAAACATTTAAAGAAAAAAATCAGGTATTAAAACGTTCGCAGTGGAATATTGAAGCCTCATCACAAAGGACAACAGTTCGTACATTAGGCCACATTCACATGACTGCTAGCTACTTCCATTTTTCTGCTCAGTTAGAAGAGCAGAACAAGAAAAATAAAGGAAGTTCCAGATAGGCACATAACTTAAACTAACCGACTTTTTTGTCCGCCTTTTTGGTGGAATCTGTTACGAAGGCCCAAAGCAGATGTGAACAGGACCTTAGAGTGGAAGAACATAGAAGATATCATGAATATAGCAATAGGTATAGAACCATAAAAGGGTTTTTAGAGATTTTATCCTGAGAATAGATCATCAGTATCTGATCAGTGGGGGTCCGACACCTGGGACCCCCACCAATTAGCTGTTTAAGAAAGCACCAACACAGAGGCCTTCTCTGTGCTTACATTGTATAGCGACCGTACTTGGTATCGCCCTCAGCCCAATTCACTTCTAGATCATCAGTATTTAAATCTCAGAAACCCCTTTAATTATTAACCCCTTAATACAACACAGTTTGAACCAAGCTATTATTTTTTGTCACATTTCAAGATTATTTTTTTTTAATCTTCTGTTGAACACTTTTTGTGGGACGAGTTGAGGTATGTGTAAATTCTTGTTTAGTTTTTTTTATTTTATTTTAGTTTTTTACCATCGCGAAAAATAAGTTAACATTGTTCTACAAATATGGTAGTACCAAATGGGATTTTTTCTGATATTTTAGTACTGAACAATAAAAATAATAATTTATGAAAAAAGAAATAATTTCACTGCAGATTTATTTTTGTTTATGACAGTTTTCTGAAACCCATGGCAGCTCAGAGCTTCCATTGATTTTAGTTTAGGAGCATGGACTGCTGGAGGATGCCTCTATGGCGAGGCCTGTGCTGGTCTTGATAAATCTCCCCCATAGTGATGAACCCTTCTTCTGAAATGCCATTGGAGAAAGCCAGCATGTCAGACGAAGTCCCTTAAACAGCCAGCATGAAAACACTATACAGTGGTCACTAAGGGATTTAAAAGGATAATCCTAGGTAGAATATGGTAAATGGAAGATGTTAAATCTTCTATTTTTCTTAGAACCATGTCGGCACTACGGTGTATAATTCTGTAATGGCGATGGTTGTTCACAAAACTCCAGAACTGGACCTATAGCAATTGCCTTTCCCAGGTACTAACAGTGTCTCCTGCTACCAAGATCCCCCTGAACTGACAGTAGGACGAATTGTTTAACAACCAGACAGGTACAACTAAAAGGCGCAGGCCTCTTGATAAATTAGGCACATCCTCCGGCAGTCTGTGCACCTAAACAGAAATCTATGACACTCTAAGCTGCCATAGATTTGTGGCTTAATTTGTACCAGAAAACTGGTGTAAATGAAGAAAAATTTGTCCCGGCAGCTGGTCATGTCCTCTTCTCACCCTTACTGTGCCCCCTTTATGAAAAGTGGCGAGGGCAGCGTAACAACTCTCTTTGCGACTTTTTTAACGCCACTTTTCTGGCTCTGGAGATGATAAATCTCTACCTAAATGCTAGATAAAAGGTACAAAGATTTTCTGGATACAAATGTTTACACTATAACTGACAAGATCTTAGATGAGAACTGAAGTCTATCCAGTCAAGAACTACCTCACAAACAAGGCTAGGCAGCACCAATGATCAGTTGACGCAAAGTATGGATCAGCTGTGAGAGAGTTGCATACCAACTGTCCCAAAAAAATGTATAGACAGGTAAAGACACATCAGGAATAAACTCCATAAGACACAGTACCCAAAGGAACAGAAAGTGTCCCTCTCCAGAGAGGCAAGGCTTTCTCTTCTGAAACCCTGACTGAGTCAGGTTTGAATTTTCAGTTGTGGACTGACCATAGTTGCAACAGGGAAATTTACTAGTGGGCTGATGCCCAGGGGTTCCCCCAAGCTCTCCTCACGCCGTCGTCCATAACGATCTGATGTTCTCAGCAAAAATTAATGCTAGGAGCATCAGATACTTGTGCATCTGAACAGTGGCCCCAGTTATCCTCATGAATTCAAGTCCTCAGGATGGTGATTCAGTTGAATACTGCAGAGGGGCCGCGGTATTTTGTGCTGCACTGTGGTATTTGGTTCTGCAGGGGCGGTGTTTTGTGTCGCACTATGGTATTGCTAGCCCCGCCTACTTCTGTTGTCCCTGCCTACTTGTATTGTCCAACCTTCTATTAGATTGGACCCGCCTACAATATGGGGACACTTTTAGTTTTAGTTTTTTTTGCCATAACCTATATACCCATAAATTCTATATTTTGGTTCCCATTAAAGCAGCATGACAGATCACCTTATTTCATGATGATTTGCTGACTCGTATGTTTGTTATTTATGAACCTATCTTCTGCTGTCAATTAACATGCAGCTATGTGCAGTGTAACTACCACCTTGTGCAAATATCAGGCTGTAAGCAATTTTAGAATCACAATAAATCTTGTCATTTTGAATCGTTTGGCTGATCACTATATGCCGTCTGTGTCATCTTCCACAAGTATGGGTAATTGCAGCAATAGCTAAGATTGCTGTTCAAACAGGAACATCTTCTTTACATAAACAAAATGTAAAATGTTTTCCTGGAGGCAATTTTACAAGCAGAAAAAAAATGTAAAAACTTGAAAGCAACTGTTATTTTATTTAAATAATCCATTAATGAGGATCGCCCACAGCTATTTCTCCTAATCCCCCCATACACATGCCGGCTCGGCTTGTCCGAGTGTGCCTGCGTTGTACTACGTTCTGGGATTCCTTCCTTCCCGTGCCGGCGTGCACAGGGATCGAGTGCTGACTATTTCTTTGCTTGTGTTGTGAACGAGGGCGGATAATCTCCAAGAACAAAAGGATCAGGCAATTGAAACCCAACTGTCTGAAATCGAAGTACTCTATTTCCATGGCTCCCATTCACTTCTATGAGAGGAACAAGGTAATGCAGCGCACTTGACTGTTTCCATATGTTCAGTCACATCTGAGTGTTCTGATCTCAGCCATGAATGGCTGAAACACAAATAACCCTTTAACATCTCTTCTTCTATAATGGAGTATAGGAACTTACTGTATTATTATCCATATTGCCTCCTTTGCTGTCTGGATTCATTTTTCCATCACATTATACACTCCTCGTTTCCATGGTTACAACCACTCTGCAATCCAGCAGCGGTGGTCGTGCTTGCACACTATAGGAAAAAGCATCTGCCTCTGTGGTGGCCAGAACTGTGGGAGCTCACATAGGTTGGTGCTTTTTTTTTTCTATAGTGCTCTGCCACCGCTGATGGGTGGCAAGGTGGCCGTAACCATGGAAACGAGCAGCGTATAATGTGATGGAAAAATGAATGCAGCGAGCAAAGGAAGCAATATGGACAATCACAATACATTAGTAAGTTTCTTGTAACTTTATATATAAATGCTATTTGTTAGGTGACACAATCTCTTTAGGGGTCATGCACACAAATGTATTTTTTTCAGTTTCCGTGCCATTTTTTGTGCCCCATATGCGGTTCTATCCTTTTCCATGGGTCCGCATAAAAAACGTAATTTATAAAAAAAATATAGAACATGTATTATTATTGTCCATATTACAGTCAAGGATGTGACAGTTCTATTATGGGCCGGACGTTCCATTCCGCAAAATGCATAAAGCACACTTGTCAGTATCTGTGTTTAGTGGGTCCCCAATTTGTGGACCGCAAAACAGGAAATGGTCGTGTGCATGAGCCCTACCACTGCTTTTTTCTAACCTTCATAGAGAGCGGGAGAAGATGCAGATGGAAAGGAGTATGACTGCAGGATCTGTTACATTCAGAAGTTGTTAATTCCCAAGGGATCCACACTCCTACCCATCAATCCTTGCACTCCAATCTATAATTTTAATTTGACATACTGGCTCATTTCCCTTCACACGTGAACTTCTTAATACCAGTTTGGCAGATCACCTTACCACTTTTTTTTTTAGTAAGGTCTATTGGCTACTGTAGCTCTTCTCTGAGCTCTTTCCAATGGTGTCCCAATGGCCATCTATTATCTTCACTAGAAAAGTAATAATTATTTCCTGGAGTTTTTTATTTTATAGTAAACCTACATTTTAAGTCTTTTGTTGGAAATGTTATATTTATAAAAATGTATTCTTTCACAATCAATGTTCTCATAGGCCCTGGATTTTATTCAGTTAATATTGGAGGTGCAACATTCACTTTTATATTCAAATATCTTTTCATCATCACTTTTTTTCCATCTACTGTAAGTGAACATCTCTGGACTGATGGGAATAGCTTTAGCTAAAAGTTGTCACTGAAGCCCTCTAGTGATCATGTTGGCCAAATATCTTTGATGTTGATACCTTCTTACCCTACTCTACTCATAGGCCATAGCATGGCCAGAGAAATTGTCGGTAACGCAGAAGGCTACAGACATCATTACATAAATTATTGTGATCAAGAGAGGAGGTCTTTATGGCATTAATGGTCAACTTAAAGGGGCCTTCCAGGATTTTTCAACTGATGTCTTCTTCTCATGATAGGTTATCAGTATCCAATTGGTGGGGATCTGACACCCGGGACCACAGCTGATCAGCTGTAAGAGAAGCCACTGGCCCTTGCAGTAGTGGCACAGCTTTTTCTCTGCTCATCAAGCACAGCGCCGCACATTGTATAGCGGCTGCGCTTGGTATCGCAGCTCAGTCCAATTCACTTCAATTGGGCTGAGTTGCGCCTAGGCCATGTGACCAATGAATGTGACGTCACAAGTCCTAGGCAAGGCTGTGGTAGTATTGTGTGTGCCGAAGCCTTCTTAAACAGTAGGGGTCCTGGGTGTCAGGCCACCACTGATAACATATTGATGACCTACCCAAAGTATATGTCATCAATTAAAAAATCTTGGAAAACCCTTTTAATATCTTACTTTTAGTTATATTAATTTCATTTTTCTAAACTAACAGTCATGGAGGCTATCCCAATGCTTTGAGCCATGGGTAGTTGTTTCTTTATACATGTCAACAATGATGGACCAGTATTGAATTATAATCAATGTTTGGTAGGTTAACAATTATAAAATATTTCGGGAATTAAAATATGATAATATACAGAAAAACCCAACATTAGGAGACACCATTAGTTCAAATACAGTCACAGAAATATCAGGTTTGGGATACATCTGTTTCATCTATTCACATCTATTTAGTAGAAAGTTTAGCATCAATCAAAGTGGTATGACATCTCAACATTCAGCTCTAGTCCAAACCACAGAATTCAGGAGGGACAGCAATACCCTTAATATCAAAATCACGAAGTTAAAGTAGGGCCCCTAAACACACAATTTGTATCTGCCAGTTTTTGTTGACTAAAAAACATCAATGAAACCTTTTTTCCACATTGCAATAATTTTTATGTTTTTTGGGGCTTTTCTTTTAAAACAAATTTGAGGTGGTGTTTTTTAAAAACAAAAACAACAAAAAAACAAAACAAAACCTGACACGCCCATTCCAACACTTCCCAGTCCTCTGCTGGTACTTTTTGGTCCCTCTCAACATGGAAATCTGACTGGTTAGACAACCACTGGCAGTGTTGGTGGGGATCTGTGAGATGAATAATAATTTAAAAAATAAATATTTTGAGCCTTTTCTAAAATTATGGACTGGACCACCCCTTTAATAAAATAATGGCCCTGCAATATTGAAAATATAAGGATTTTTTTTCAGGGTAAAAGAAACAGTGGTCACCTGTTGATGAACTTGCCATGCATCTTCCAACCTCAGATGAGTATGAATTTGGCTGTGAGCGGGAAACTGGACTCCACTCCAGTTACAGGAGAATTTTTAGATTTTGAATGGAACTAGGCTTCATCCATTAATTCAAATGAAGACCATAACATCAGTTCTAAAGAGTGGTCATTACCTTAAGCCTTCCTATGAAAGACTTCAGCTTTCCAGCATAACACGGTCCTTGGGTCGTTGAGGGTGTTGTCTTTTTGGCAATAGTAACAGAAGAAAATTTGGAACCACGTTGAATCAGACCTCTATCTTCACTGGTGTCTTCATCTCAATCAGCACATAATATATGTTAGGCAGTGCAAAGCATCTTTTGTGGAGAAAGACACACCCTGTTTAACTTGAATCTCTAGTACGTGACGAGATCAAATCAAGAACATCTTGATCGTTCTGACGAGGTTTCAATTCCCTCCCTTTGAAGTTTTTGGCATGTGTCATGTGACCTTTCTAGCATTTGCATTGTAAGTACATATTCTCTTGATCCATACAGTATTGATTAAGTCAAATCAGATAATCAAGTCATGAATCAGCAGAATATTGAGATGGTTACGTAAATCTGCACCAGCAACATAATACACAACACGAGCAGTGCCACAATAATTAGGTTTAGTAATTTTTAATCCACTCACAGGATGATTAATTGGCTGTCACATACAGGTCTAGCTAGGATATATCTCCTATGGAAATAAATTCTTACTTTCAAGAGGTATAATTATAAAAGTTTACAAGTTTTTACCCTAACATTTTATTACTTAAATTTATTGCCATTCTTATAAGAGTTTGTAAGCTTGTAAAATAACACACGTTTCAAAAATTTTAGCGTCCCCTGAATATGGGAGATGCTTGAAAAAGGATGTTTGGAAAGCAAAACAGTTTCCACATACTGGTGAGTAGAGAGAGTGCGAGTTGTGAGCATATCTAGCTAGTCTGCACTAGTGGCAGTCCAATGTTGAGAGGCTGACGTTCACAGAAACTGGTGTATGTATGTGAAGAGTATTCCCTCTGTGGCTTTTAAAGGGCCAGCTTATGCACCCTAAATCTTCCCCAGTCTACAACTGGCCATGCTAGAGTTTTTAAGGCACTTTCCCCTGTGAGAAGGGTGCCTGAGCAATAGGTTCTAGTTGTTTAGTTTCCTGCAAAGGTGTGTCTTGTTCACTCTCCGATGTATGGACTTCAGTCTGACAACAGATTTGACCCTTCACTGCCTGACCTGACCTCTGCCTGATCTCCGTACCAACCCTGAGCTGCCTGCCCTGACCCATGGACTGACTTTGAATTGCAAAAACTCTGCCTGCCTTAACCTCAGTTTTGCCTGACCCTTTGGAGTTTCGCACCAGCCTCTCTTGACCCCTGTGAGTCAGAAATCTAATGAACAGAGAGGGAGCAGCTTAGTGGTTCCCCTGCAGAAGAATCCAGGTCCCTGCATAGGGACAAAAATCACTGAACTAGTAGATAATAAAGGGTAGGTATTGCATATATGTCACTGAAGCTAGTATAAATACCCTTAAAACGTCACTTTTAATAATACATTTAAAAAGTATACCCACAAACATTCAAACAAATAATAATCATTAATAGATAAAAAGATAAAGTGGGAGACATATGACCCAGTAGGACTTAGGCACATAGGGAGAAGTTACCACACCGTGGTTACTCACGATACTGTCGATGGAATACAGGTGAGGGTGACGAATAACCAATGAGTTCACCTCAGGTTCTCCAGGTGAATGGTAACACTTTGGATGAAGGCTCGGACTATCCAGGGTGGTAATCAATCGGTTATTCCCAGGATACCAATTCTGTACTCTTTAGAAATGCCGGAAAATATTGATGAAAAAAATAATAAATACACAGCCGCTTATAGGCAATTTGGGAGGCTATCCCTATCAATCTACACTCTCCCTGCCTACAAGCGGAGTGATCGCTCCGAAAGGGGTGGCCCCACTCCTCGGTGGCTGTGCCCTGGTATTGGTATCCCTACCTATAAAAGATATCCCAATGGTTAAATAGCCTATAATAAAGATAAGTCCATATGGTATCCCGTCTCCACTATCACGGTTCATCAGGGGAGGAAATCAAGGAAGCACAATGGCAATGGCAAGATAATGGCCAATTTAATGGCCTGTGGCACACATCACCTAATGAGTCCTCGTTCCCCTGGTTCAACTGCGCATGCGCGTGCATAGCGCACATTCATGAGGTCAGAATGTGCGCCCGATTTCACGGGTGCTGTAGATACGCCCAGATCCTGGAAAAACAATGCGCAGGTGTGGGGACTAGGTGAGACCCGTGAGACAAAGGATCTTGCGATAGTTAGAGCGCAGGCTAATCAAATGAGTATGGGAAGACGCTGACTTGTGCGTCCCCGTAACCATTGAAACCTCGTGAGATAGTGAGCATCTATTATGTGGACTATGGTGATATAGGGTAAATATAACAACAGAATTTAAATAAACCATTGTTAGCATTGGCTCAAAAAGGATGGGTATATAAAGAAAATGGATATAGGTGTCTCCACATATGTTTAATTATAAAACAAGGAATGAGGAATACCCATAAGGATACAGGCCATTTTCAAAGATGATTTAAGGTACCTGGTTTGAGAGAAAGATCTGTGGTATGTTTCGATGCAGTGGTTGCATAGCCTGTCCGTACATTGACACCATAAATAAATTTTTGAGCGTTGTTACACATAAATAATATGAAATATGGGATTTTGCCAATTGTAAAACATCAGGCGTTGTGTACTTGATTTCCTCCCCTGATGAACCGCTGCATTCTAGCTGGGGAAACGCGTTGGGAGTTTGTGATAGTGGACACTGTATGGACTTATCTTTATTATAGGCTATTTAACCATTGGTATATCTTTTATAGGTAAGGATTCCAATACCAGGGCACAGCCACCGAGAAGTGGGGCCGCCCCTTTCAGAGCGATCACTCCGCTTGTAGGCAGGGAGAGTGTAGATTGATAGGGATAGCCTCCCAAATTGCCTATAAGCGGATGTGTATTTATACATTTTTTCAGCAATATTGTCTGGCATTTCTGAAGAGTACAGAATTGGTATCATGGGAATAACCGATTGATTACCACCCTGGATAGTCCAGGCCTTCATCCAAAGTGTTACCATTCACCTGGAGAACCTGAGGTGACCTCATTGGTTATTCGTCACCCTCACCTGTATTCTATCGACAGTATCGTGAGTAACCACGGTGTGGTAATTTTTCCCTATGTGCCTAAAAGTCAATTAATCATTATAATTAGTTTGTATGTTTGTGGGTATACTTTTTAAATGCATTATTAAAAGTGACGTTTTAAGGGTATTTATACTAGCTTCAGTGACATATATCCCTGTATAGGGGTCAAAGTGTGAAGAGCTACTTAGATAAAGCCCTTAGAAGTAGCCTCAAGCCAAATCTGTTTACTAGGCACAACAGATCAACGTCTGCTCTGTAACACAAACTCTCCAGAAGTAAAACAGTAGAAACATTTTAATGAATTCTATTTATTAGAAAGGTGCCTTATTTTACTTTAGCAATCAGTTTATTAAATGACCTGTGAAGAAGCCAAATGAGTTATTTGCCCTCACATACCAAACTGAAAAAGTCATTTTAAATCTTGTTTTAAGAGTCCAATGATCATCTCTCTTATTGATCCGGGTAGTGTGTTCCAGAGAGTGCAGAATCCATGACAGAAGGCACCAAAAGTTTCATGGTGGATCTTGGCTATGGACAATTTGTTCATGTCTACTGATGTGAGGGGCCACAAGGAGCACAGGATAGGTCTTACGGGAGCATGTCAGGGCTAATTAGCTATTAATCTATCAACATTTTGAACTAGCTTAAAGAATGTATTGCTTAGTCTGGGTGGGCGTTGGGTAGGTGTCTACGTGAACGGCATTATGCAGTGACCAAGTGGGCCACTGCTAATAATAAGGTTTTGCCATTTTCATGTTTTCTAATGTATTATTAGGTGTTATACTATGTCATGTGAATTGTAGGCAAACCGCTTCTTTGCTGTCGTACATTTAGAACATTTTCTATGCCTACAACAGGCGTAGAAAACGATAAATAATATGGCCCTGGCAGGGCCCCCCTTTCCCTGCCCACACCACGCCCCCCTTTTTTAGACCTGGCGTGAGCAGGGAAAAGTCATAGATTGCGTTGCAAATAACCTTTGCTCCAGATATGCCTGAAAACTGGTGTATATTAGTTAGTGACCCCCTATGTTTTTGTCTTAGGATCTAAACCCCATAGTGGAAATTGTAGACATGTTTTGTGAGAATTGCAACCCCCCGTCTGGATTATAGTGTAAGAAAATCTGATACAAGAGAGTTCATCTTAAAAAGGTAAGCACCGTCCGCAGCAGCGGTGGAGAGGGTGGGAGTAATTGTACTCACAGTGGTAGCTGTGGCACCATTTCTACCTAGGGCCAGCGTCCAGTGAGTGGAGGGGCACCCTGGTTCCTGGGGCTGCTGCCTGGTGGTAGTGGAGGTGCCCTGGGTGTTTTGGGGGTGCAAGGCCATGAAGTGAGAGCCAATGCAGTACTATGGTGATGCAGATGATACATACAATGATGAACAAATGAACAGTAGCTTGGCATACAGTCTTTATCATATAGTAGCGTCAAATATCTTACCCTGAGGTTGCAGTATACTCCCTGAGTCAACAATACTTTCTTCCCATTTTAGCCAAGGGGAGCCCCCCCCAGTAAGACAGACTGATATCAATCCCTTGTGCAGGCTGCTTAACCATCAGAATAAATCCGCATTGGCTTCCTCAGAGACAGATGTTAAGTCTCTGTCTTCTGCTAACTAATGCTGCTTCTTCCTCTCTGCACCAACTAACTAACTGAGGCAGCAAGCCCCTCTAGAGGAGGTAGAAGGAGCAGCCAACACCTAACTACTGTTACCATAGCCAGCCTATTAACTCCATATTCAAAGTTCTCAGGGTAAAAGTAAATACACAGATAAAATTCACATTTTAACATATTAAACCTACACTAACCACTTGCAGTGGGACACAGCAACGTGACTTGGAGACAACCCTCTTTACTCAGCCCAGAAGCTATTAGGATCGTTTATGAACTCTGCCTACATTGTTTGTGGATGATTATAGGAAACTGGTTATTCAGTAAAGGCTTGTTATACAGTGACCTGCACCACCTTGCCTCTAATCTCCTGTCTTTGTACCCCATCATCTTAACACCAAGTACAAACCACCTTTCAACAGGCAGGAGACCCCTACCAGGTTGTGCCCCCTCTTCAATGTTCATAGTCCAAGGGAGCGCTGGAGTAGGACTACCATAAGTAACACCATCATGCTGTCGCTACTACCACTCTTGACCCCCCCCTCACATCTCCCTTCCGATCTTCTGCGATTACAATAGTCCAGCTATAAGATTATGAATATATGTAGCAGTATTGATAAATCGTCTAGTGGAATGAGGTGCTTAGTTCTTGCAATTTTCTTCAGGTGGCAGTATCAAATTTAAAAAATGGCTGATATCCATTTCCTGAGAGACAATTCCCCATGAATAACTTCACTCAAATTACATACATGGTCTGAGCTTTAAATTACTGGGTTTCCCAGAGATAGTTATGTTGGATGTGTATGTTAGAGTGTTGGATGTGTATGTTGCCATTTTTTTTTGGTCAGGCTCTGACTTCCATACAAAACAATTTCAGTTTTGTCCAGTTTTAGTTTTAGCCAGCTTACATCCATCCATTCTTGTAGTCCAACACTCCAACTAAGCAGGAGTTTATGGCTGGGGATGGGTTATTGACTCAAGGCTTAAAGGACAGGTACAGCTGGCTATCATCTGTATAGCAGTAGTATGCCAGACCACATCTCTGAATTATTTTGCCTAATAGTAACATGTAAACTGCAAACAGCACAGGGAATAGCCTTGCGGTACTCCATATTTTTGTGTCAGTGAGAAAAGAACTAAAACACTGAAGAACTGTGCCATCAGTTCCACAAAGTCTACGTATTAATATGTAATGGTCAGCTGTGTCAAATACTAGGTCTAGTAGGAGCATTAGGATTGTGCACTCACCTGTCTCTTGCCATGATGAGCGGTCAATTTAGCACACTTGTACAGTGCCTTGCAAAAGTATTCACCCCCTTGACTTTTTTTGTGTTTTGTTACATTACAGCCTTAAGTTCAATGTTTTGTTAATCTGAATTTTATGTCATGGATCAGAACACAATAGTCTAAGTTTGTGAAGTGAAATGAGAAAAATATATAAATAAAACTATTGTTTAGAAATAGAAAACAGAAAATGAGCATGTGCTATGTATTCACTGCCTTTGTTAGGAAGCCCATAAAAAGCTCTGGTGCAACCAATTACCTTCAGAAGTCACATAATTAGTGAACTGCTGTCCACCTGTGTGCAATCTAAGTGTCACATGATCTGTCATTACATATATACACCTAATGGAAAGAACATGGCACAACAGCGAACCTGCCAAGAGACGGCCGCCCACAAAAACTCATGGACCGGGCAAGGAGGGCATTAATCAGAGAGGCAGTACAGAGACCTAAGGTAACCCTGGAGGAGCTGCAGAGTTCCACAGCAGAGACTGGAGTATCTGTACATAGGACGACAATAAGCCGTACGATCCATAGAGTTGGGCTTTATGGCAGAGTGGCCAGAAGAAAGCCATTACTTTCAGCTAAAAACAAAAAGGCACATTGTGAGTTTGCGAAAAGGCATGTGGGAGACTCCCAAAATGTATGGAGGAAGGTGCTATGGTCTAATGAGACTAAAATTTTAATTTTCGGCAATCAACGAAAGCGCTATGTCTGGCGCAAACCCAACACATCACATCACCCAAAGAACATCATCCCCACAGTGAAACATGGTGGTGGCAGCATCATGCTGTGGGGATGTTTTTCAGCAGCCGGGACTGGGAAACTGGTCAGAGTTAAGGCAAAGATGGATGGTGCTAAACAGAGGGATATTCTTCAGCAAAACCCGTACCACTCTGTGCGTGATTTGAGGCTAGGACAGAGGTTCACCTTCCAGCCGGACAATGACCCCAAACACACTGCTAAAGCAACACTTGAGTAGTTTAAGGGGAAACATGTAAATGTGTTGGAACAGCCTAGTCAAAGCCCAGATCTCAATCCAATAGAAAATCTGTGGTCAGACTTAAAGATTGCTGTTCACAAGCGCAAACTATCCAACTGCAAGGAGCCGGAGCAGTTTTACAAGGAGGAACGGGCAAAAATCCCAGTGGTAAGATGTGGCAAGCTCATAGAGACTTATCCAAAGCGACTTAGAGCTGTGATTGCCGCAAAAGGTGGCTCTACAAAGTATTGACTTTAGGGGGGTGAATAGTTATGCACATTGACTTTTTCTGTTATTTTGTCCTATTTGTTGTTTGCTTCACAATAATAAAAAAAAAAACATGTATTATATATTAGTAGGATGCACAGGGTTGCTGGACAACCAAGCAAGGGTGCTCACAGTCCAGTAGTGTCACCCCACTACTGGAAAAAAGGCGCTGGAAAAATATATATAAAGGACTGGGCACACCTAGGATATTGGGTAACTCAATTTAATAAATTTATAATACAATATTAAGGTACATGGAATATAGATTTAAAATATATCGGACATTCTGAAGAGCGGTCACACAGCAGAACTATACAATGATAGAAAAATGGATAAATATCATGAGATCAATGCACCTAAAAAACAAAGCACTGCAACCAATATAAACCGTCCAAGAGGGCAAGTGGCAATGGCCTAAACAATGAAGGTGAGTGATATCTAAAGATAAAAATGCTTAAATTGATAAAAATACAGAATAATTAAATGACGGCATAGACCAGATATAGCAGCATATTTCGATTTCAATTGTAGCAGCAATGCTAGCAGTAATAATGTCAGATGACTAAAATTTCAAATCACGGCATAGACCAGATATGGCAGCATATTTCGATTGTAGCAGCAGTATTAGCAACAATAATGTCACAATGACTCGAGCTCCTCTGCTTACTCCGATGAACAACAGAGAGGTAAATCAGCAACAAAGTTTTCAATATCTCCACAAAGATCAGCAGTACCCCATAGCTTTAAGTCCTTGGCCGGACTTGTTGAGACAATAGCACCCAAAGGAAAACGGCAGGTCCCACTATACTGCTGACCTGGCGGCGTCCCGCTTGAGGTCAGTGTTAGGGTCTATAATAGTTCCACCGGCTTTGTCTATTAGAACAATCTTACCGGTATTTGTAGATTCCTGCCGTCCTGCAGACCTTGCTCGGGTCTCCTCCTTCAGTCTCACAAGTAGTGAATTCACTGCATCGGTTAGTCACTGCACGTGAGCCCACCTGTTTGGATCCGGACTCCGCTTGACTGCCACCTTTCCCGCGGGATTTCAAATCAATTTTGGAGCTATTCCTCTGTTCGGTCAATGACGCCGCCAGGTCAGCAATATAGTGGGACCTGCCGTTTTCCTTTGGGTGCCATGTACCTTAATATTGTATTATACATTTATTAAATTGAGTGACCCAATATCCTAGGTGTGCCCAGTCCTTTATATATATTTTTCCAATAAAAAAAACATCTTCAAAGTTGTGGGCATGTTCTGTAAATTAAATGATGCGAATCCTCAAACAATCCATGTTAATTCCAGGTTGTGAGGCACCAAAATACAAAAAAGTCAAGGGGGTTAATACTTTTGCAAGGCACTGTAAGTGCTGATTTTGTTATGTTATTTCCTGAAGCCAGATTTGGAATGGGTCATAGATGGAATCACCTGATAGTCTGTTGTCTAATTGGATAGCAGTGGTAGCTGCTCATAGCATCTGGGTACATGGAGGGCTACTTTAAAGGGGGCTTAATGACTGCTGTAACAGGTAGTGGGACCCACTTTACCAGCTAACTAGTTTGACTTTGGGCTAGTCCTAAGGGCTTATCCTGGTGATCTCCTGGTTTTCAGCCTTTAACTCCTATACAGGGATTTGATCTTCTAGTGCAGAGGACTCACCAGACGAAGGTCAGGCAATACTTGTACTTGATAAATAGGCAGAGGTCAGGGCAGGCAGAGTTTGTTCAAATCTGTGAAACTAATTGGAAGTCAGGGCAGGCAGCAAAGGGTCAGTATGGTAGACGGGCTAAGGTCAGGGCAGGCAGTTGAGAAACTGAGTCAGTAAACAGGCAGAAGTTTGATACGCGGCAGACAATCAGAATAGCACACCTTCACTGGTTAAAGGGGTTCTGCAGCTTTTTCCTACCTATGATCTATGCTCTGGACACCCAGGAACCCCGTTGATCAGCTGTTTGAGAAGGCAGTGGCGCTGGCAGTAGCGCAGCAGCCTTCTCATTGTTTCCCGCAGGCCCAGCGATGTCACGTCTAGTATCACTGGCCTGGGTAGTCTTAAGCCCCATACCCGCAGTACCACCTTCTCAAACAGCTGATAGGCAGGTGTCAGACCCCTGCCGATCAGATGCTGATGATCTATCCAGAGGATAGATCATAATTAAGAAAAGCCGCAGAATCCAAAACTTAAACTACAAAAAAGGAACCTAAGCTCACTCAAGGAGTGAGAGGGGAGATCAGAATTTCTAGTAGGAGCTGATTAACAATTGGAAGCAGCCATGCAACTGCACACAAAGCAAGGGTGGGGGGATATTGGTGATGCCAAAGTAGTAGAAGTAGTAGTTCACTGAATACTGTTCTTAATAGAAATGGTGGGGCAGCAACAGACATGGGCTGTTGATGGAACAGATACCTTCAGTAGATTATTATTATTTATTATTAAAGCGCCAATCATTCCATGGCGCTGTACAATCAAGATCTGGGAAGATCCCACATTGCATAGAACAGTGAATTACAGGTCTAAATTAGCATATTGTGATAAAGTTCATTATTTTCTGTAATGTACTGATAAACATTAGACTGTCATATATTTTAGATTCATTGCACACCAACTGAAGTAGTTCAAGCCTTTTATTGTTTTAATATTGATGATTTTGGCATACAGCTCATGAAAACCCAAATTTCCTAATCTCATCCTTTTATTGTTTTAATATTGATGATTTTGGCATACAGCTCATGAAAACCCAAATTTCCTATCTCAAAAAATTAGCATATTTCATCCGACCAATAAAAGAAAAGTGTTTTTAATACAAAAAAAGTCAACCTTCAAATAATTATGTTCAGTTATGCACTCAATACTTGGTCGGGAATCCTTTTGCAGAAATGACTGCTTCAATGCGGCGTGGCATGGAGGCAATCAGCCTGTGGCACTGCTGAGGTGTTATGGAGGCCCAGGATGCTTTGATAGCGGCCTTAAGCTCATCCAGAGTGTTGGGTCTTGCGTCTCTCAACTTTCTCTTCCCAATATCCCACAGATTCTCCATGGGGTTCAGGTCAGGAGAATTGGCAGGCCAATTGAGCACAGTAATACCATGGTCAGTAAACCATTTACCAGTGGTTTTGGCACTGTGAGCAGGTGCCAGGTCGTGCTGAAAAATGACATCTTCATCTCCATAAAGCTTTTCAGCAGATGGAAGCATGAAGTGCTCCAAAATCTCCTGATAGCTAGCTGCATTGACCCTGCCCTTGATAAAACACAGTGGACCAACACCAGCAGCTGACATGGCACCCCAGACCATCACTGACTGTGGGTACTTGACACTGGACTTCAGGCATTTTGGCATTTCCCTCTCCCCAGTCTTCCTCCAGACTCTGGCACCTTGATTTCCGAATGACATGCAACAGTCCAGTGCTGCTTCTCTGTAGCCCAGGTCAGGCGCTTCTGCCGCTGTTTCTGGGGAATGCGGCACCTGTAGCCCATTTCCTGCACACGCCTGTACACGGTGGCTCTGGATGTTTCTACTCCAGACTCAGTCCACTGCTTCCGCAGGTCCCCCAAGGTCTGGAATCGGTCCTTCTCCACAATCTTCCTCAGGGTCCGGTCACCTCTTCTCGTTGTGCAGCGTTTTCTGCCACACTTTTTCCTTCCCACAGACTTCCCACTGAGGTGCCTTGATACAGCACTCTGGGAACAGCCTATTCGTTCAGAAATTTCTTTCTGTGTCTTACCCTCTTGCTTGAGGGTGTCAATGATGGCCTTCTGGACCGCAGTCAGGTCGGCAGTCTTACCCATGATTGCGGTTTTGAGTAATGAACCAGGCTGGGAGTTTTTAAAAGCCTCAGGAATCTTTTGCAGGTGTTTAGAGTTAATTAGTTGATTCAGATGATTAGGTTAATAGCTCGTTTAGAGAACCTTTTCATGATATGCTAATTTTTTGAGATAGGAATTTTGGGTTTTCATGAGCTGTATGCCAAAATCATCAATTTTAAAACAATAAAAGGCTTGAACTACTTCAGTTGGTGTGTAATGAATCTAAAATATATGACAGTCTAATGTTTATCAGTACATTACAGAAAATAATGAACTTTATCACAATATGCAAATTTTTTGAGAAGGACCTGTATGTTCTTGATTTCTGGAACAAGCAGGTCCTACCGTACCAACAGGAATGACATTGGGCTAGGGTCCAGGTTGCATGTTGTTCTTTGACACTGGAAGGATGTTTGTAGTATCTGTTTCACCTACCAGATGAAATTGGGACTATGAAAGTTAAAGTTCCACTATTACTGTTATATGGACCATTAAAGGGGTTGTCTGGGTTCAGAGCTGAACCTGGACAAACCTCTATTTTCACCCCGGCAGCCCCCCTGACTTGAGCATCGGAGCAGTTCATGCTCCAATGCTCTCCTTTGCGCTGCGCTAAACCGTGCAGGGAGAAGGCTCTTTTGTTTAGAATAACACACTGCCGGGCCGAAGCTTCCGCCTGGCAGTGTGTTCAGTGACGTCACCGGCTCTAAAGGGCAGGCTTTAGTGCTGCCCTAGCCGTTTTACTGGCTAGAGCAGTGCTAAAGCCCACCTATCAGTGCCGGTGACGTCACCGGGCTCCCTGAGCAGCCGGAAGAAGAGGCTTCAGCGCTCCTGCAAGGGACCTGGAACATCACCGAGTCTAAGAAAACTTCACTTCCGGCGAAGAATCTCCTGTAAGAAAACGGAGCTTCAGAAACATGTGGAAAAGGTAGGACATGAATGTATGTTATATGTATGTCTGTCTTGTACTAATGGAACAAAGTCCTTAATCTCGGACAACCCCTTTAATGTCGTTCTTGGTTGTTTTCTGGATACCAGACCAGATAGCAAAAACTGTGTCCATGAAGTAATAGGCGCGGAGTTTATTGTTTTTGACTAATTTGTAGCTCTTGAGATAAAGGGCCAGTAAGATTTGGCCTTCTGGAGACTGATGTTTCCTCCACTGACGTTCAAGCTTCTGCCTGTTTTTAAGCTGCTTGATGTTGTGGTCAAACCAGGGTGCATGATGTTTTGGGGTGAAGTTTTGTTGCACCAGGGAATTACATCACCTTTTCTGCACCAATACTCTGTCATATTTCAGCCACAGCTATAATTTATGGAATGTTTGCAAATTTGATGTCTTCTTTCAAACACCATGGAGCTCTTGTGTCAGAAAAGTAGGACATGCATAATATCAATGGCAAGTCAGGATGTTACAGAGATTTTTCATCAAATACACTTGATATTTTTTCAGGTTTTGCCAGCTGTGGGACTGATAAAATTAAACTTTAATCCTATTAAATGGCTTTGCATGAAATGATAGGATCAGGTTGTGTAGCGTTTGACCTTAATAAAAATGTTCTATTAGTATGTGTATTCCACCTCACTGAATTATATTATGCTGTATTTAAATTAGTCAGTTTCATTAGATTTTACCTGCTGTGATTTTTCTTAATTTCTTCTTTTTGTGTGCAAATTCTAATTTTAATTGGTTAGGGTGACTTTCTATGCTGTTATCACGCAGGTGACTTGAATAACTTGGATCATTACTTTCAAGTCAAATTCAACTACAAGCAGAGGTCTCAACCAAACACAAGCTGAAAATCAGAGGAGTAATACTTGGAACTGGTACAGAAGCCACGATGGAGCACCTTGATTTTGGTCGGTCAGATTGCAGTGTGCACTGTGTATGTATTACTTGGTGACCAGGGGAAGGAAGAGGAGCTACAGTAAGTTCATTATAGTAACCCTTCTTCTAAGTGGCCCCCAGCACAAGGCTTTTGTGTGAGACTTTTTCACTTTTCTGCATTGATAGACCATGTGGTTTTCATGACTTCTGGTGAATGACTCCCTCTGTTTTAGTTAGGCTTTAGTTAGTATTGATTTGGCCAAATGGGCATACACAACCTAGAGCTGTGCCAACCTCCGGCACTCCAGCTGTGGTAAAAGTACAACTCCCAAGATGTACACTTGCTTGGCTGTTCTCAGAACTCCATAGAAATCAATGGAGAATGATGGGAGTCATAGTTTCACTACAGCTGGAGTGCCGGAGGTTAGCCATCACTGACCTAGAGGAACCCTGTGGCTGCTATCAGAGCCTTGGGAGAGAACGAGGCCAACCCTTAGGTTGTTTTGTCTTCTTAGGAAAGGAATTTCATCTAGTCAGTTCCCACATATTTCTACATTAAATTTTTCATTATATTTTTTAATAGTCTTTCATCCATATATTAATAACTTCTGCTCGATAGTTGACTGACATGTTCTCCACATGTCATGCAATGTTGATCAGTTGTAGGAAAGTGAGCACTCACATAGGAGTTTCAATGCACAGTGTATGTCAGCTGCTGACTCAGGGAGCTGCTATTGAGGTATATCGTGTCATGAATGGTGCTGTTGTATTCACAGGAAACGCCTATCCATATGTTACCAAAGCAACAAAAAATAAAAACATGAACGCCTGAGTCACAATGCTTGTTACAATGTGTCAAAAAGTTTCAAAATAATATTCACTGAGAAAAAACTTTTTTTTAAAGGGGAAAAGCCCTTTTAAAAGCCTGGCCCATTAGACTCTGCAACTGAATGTTTCATCTAATAAGTTTCACCCAAACTACAGCAGCAGATGGATGTGCTGAAATACTAATGTTGTTGGAGGTTATTTGTAACTTCATGATACACCACCCTCTGAGGTCCTGCGCAGGTACATAACACTGTGTATCAATTTTCCCAGGTGTATTCCCAGATTTGCTGTAAAGGTGAATTCACACAACTGTATGTATTTAGCGGTCCACAAAACTCGGATCAGCAAAATAAGGAAATATTTTGCGTGCTTTCTGCATCCATATGTGTGTTCAGCAAAATATATAACATGTCCTATTTTTGGCCACAATGGGTCTGCAAAAAAAATGATGCCACAGGGACATCAGGCAGATTTTACATGACTAATGCATTTTTGCATCCATATTGCGTCCATAAAGCCCAGACCTAACAAATTCCATAGACATGTGCCTACGTAATTCATCAGAAGCATGGCAGTATTTAAATTGTACCAGATACTTTAATTGTTGTTACAATGGTGTTCACATGTGCCACTGTTCCAAGTGTATTCCTACCAGTTACTTGTGGGTGTGATTTAGGGCCATTTCTTGATGTAGTATGGCAAGTTTCTTGTGGATGTGAACTGTACCATTATGTTTTGTATCTTCTGTTCTGTTTGTGTGCACCTGCATGTGTTTTAGGGTTAATTAGCCCAGCTATATGTTCTGTCTGTCAATCCACCCCTTGCCTGAGCAACAGTATCAGTAACAGCTTCTGTTATTCTCTTTGCTTGTCTAGTTCTTGTCAGTCTGTATTTCTAATTTGTGTCCATTGTCATGAGTTCCTGTTGTTTTCTGTCTGTTTTACTCTGCTTGTTGGGTCCTAGTTTAGTTCATTTAATGTTTTAGTCATTCAGTTTGGTGTTTCAGCTTTATTTCCAGCCTACCTGGTTTTATTGTGCTTTCTGAATCCCAGAGACCTGGATTCTAGTCTTCCCTGGTCAGACTGTGCCTGTGGTTTTGGTGCATTTTTTGTGCCTTTTCTAGTTTCTAAGCCTTCTGGTGCTTGAACCAGAGTTCCTGATTTCAGGGTGTCAGCTGTCAAGCACACCGGGCTGTACTTATGGCTGTATCTCAGGCTGTAGAGCAGCTAGTGTAAACTTTAAAATAAGACTGGTATTATGCTGCTTACCATGATACAGTTGGAGATAGAACCTTTGGGTCAGGGGTGAGATGTATAGTTACCAGCAGATCTCATTTACAACGAGGCTTCTAAAGGTTCCTTGTTCTCTGGTTGTCAGAAATGCTACTCTCTCATTCATTTGAAAGTGAAAGTTATTGAAATTTTGGACTAATAAAAACTAAGAAAAAGAATAAAATAAAGTATAACTAAATGTCCAAAAAAATATATAATTTGCATGTTTTCAACCCAAAAAGTGGTAAAAGAATGGGGTTCCCAACTCCCCCCATTTGGCCAGACCTGTAAAGGAAAGATGACTTGACTGAATCCTGGTGCTGGCTCCCGCTCTCCTGCAGGCCTATGATGCTCTACTGAGCTCCACTGATGTCAAGATCCGGTTTGAGATTGCCAAAATCAATCATTGGCCAGGGCGGAGACTGGATCCCCTTGTGTCATGTGACCATTTTTGGGGTCAAAACCACACCCATTCACAACGCCTTTAATTATAAAGGAATTAAGATTCCTTCTTAGAGTGATGATCTGGCACTTGGCGTTTTCTCAAATGGCAGTGATGCTCTTCCTAACAGTCACATTCAAATTGGAAAAACCCTCCCAAAATGTCACTCCTTTTTATTGTAGATTTTGAATACGTATTTGCAGAAAATCTTGTTGGTGCACAACTCAGGTGACAAAATTGCATTTTTAGCCCCTTAGCCAGCTGATCCCGGGCAAAACAGTTCGGTGGTTAAGGGGATTTTTGTATCGGCTGTGTCATTCTGTATACTGTATGCCATCATTCTCAAACATTGTCTCCATGTTGCCGCTCAGTCTGGGCCTGCATGTGGAATATGCATTTCCTTTGGAGGTAATCATGTTATCACCAGACTGATAGAAACTGGCCCTTTGGAAATGGTAACGAGATGTTTGCTGGATCGTGTACTCAAGCCTCCCACAGCAGGGGTCCAGAAGCTGTTCAGCTGGAATACCAGAAGATGAAGAAAATATCATAAATTATAACTCATCCCTGGTACAACTCACATATCAATCACTGTAATAATTGCTATTCTGCATAATGTGGGCATTGCAGGGAGTCTAAACATCCAATCCCTGGCAGCCAGCATTCCCACATGAGAAACTCACCTTCTGGGACCCCTACAACGGGCATATTTGGTATTAGAATGAATGACATGATGAAATATGTGTTATTAAAACATGGATATCCATTAGTGTGGACGGAAAGACATGTTTTATGGCTATTTCATGTTTGGCAGCTGAGGGAGAAAGCTGGAGCATGCACATGTAATGAAGGCCTTCCCAGAAGGCTGTGTCAAGGATGGGAGGGAGACCCCCTCAGCTCCTCTCTCTGCCAAATAGAGATTAAAATGAGGAATGTTGAACCTTTCGTCGACACAATTTGGGAATCCAATCAACATTTGGTTGTGTTCCACTTTCTCCTATCCCCAGAACCAGAATCGATTCTTATCAAGCAATTTGTTCAAGCAAGTATTTCTGTTTTTATCCTTTCAAATGTCACGAAATAATGGGTGGGACACCAGAAAGACAACAGAAGGGAGGAAGACAAAGAACTTGGCCTCAAGGCTAGGGAGAAGGGTAAGGTCACCTCCTAGGAAACCCCTAGATCTGGCCCTGACTCCTGTCAGTATGCATAGACCCTGAAGGTGGGAAAATACATATGCCAGAACCTAAACCCTAGGAGCCCTGAGATGCCCTAGAGGTAGTGAAAGGAAATGAGACTACTGGTTCCTTCCCAGGTGAACGAACCAGCATCTCACTGAGGCCTAGTAACAACAAGCACAGGGGAACAACCAAATACAAAGAGCAGTACAACTTATCTTATGGAAAATAGATGAGCAGGAACACAGGTAAGGTTCACCCACCAACTCTTCCAAATCCAAGCAGAGAATATCAGCCGCATGGAATGAAGCGTGAAACCAAACTAAATAGGGAAGCAGTAATGACCGCCAGCTGCACCTGACAAGAGGTGTTGTCATTACCAAACAACAACACTGAGAATCAAGAGACTGTCAGTTAACCACTCGTGCAGTCAGTCTCTCTGATCTTTTAACCTTTTTCACAGAAGGTACCATGACATTAAATTTATTTAATTTTTTTGCACGTCTATGTATGTCTGTTGTTTCTTTTAAATTTTGTAACTTAAGTACTATACCATTTATAGTACATTAAAGCACATTTTATGGTTTTGCCTTATGCCCTGAAAGAGCCCAGTAACGTCCATTTTATAGTGTGTATAAGTGCGGTTTGCATTACCGTGAGGTTTTCTATGAGCCCCTAATTAATTGGTATATTAAGTTAAATATCATAGATGGTGGGAGCGTGTTGGGGTGCATGAAAGGCTGATCGACAAGAGGTTCAACAACCTTCACCCCTGCCGATCAGCTGTTACCTTGTAGCTCTGGTGAGATTAGACAGTGCCAAAACTACACAGCTCCATCCAGCAGAGCTGCTCCCACTGAAGTGAATGGATGGAATGTGTAGTTCTGGGGCCAACTAATGGCAACAGCTAAAATATAGAAAGGCTGAGCACTCTCCACCTGGGCCAGACAGAGACACGAACCAAAAGATAGGTAGTAGTGACAATATTTATTACACCTAGTGTAGATTCAACAATTTAAAATATGCAATACTAAAACAATAACAGCTAGTTAATTATGAAACAAATGTAAAATATATATATATATATAACTCGCAAAGTACATCAATACATCTAGTATATATGAATAAATATCAATATAAATATAAACTGTGCTTTTCAGAGATGATGAGTACTAAAATATCTACAATGGCAAAAAACCTTTAGGAATAAATATTATCGATAAAAAAAGATAAAAGATCGGTGAAAAAAATCAATAGAATCTTCGCCAATAAAGTGCTCAATGTTTTTTCAGATAATTGTCTAGACAAAGTTCATATTAGATAATTTCAATTAGATTATTTGGACATATTCGGCATATATTCACTGAATGGAATACACCTCTTAATACAGTTCAATTGCCGTCTGACATGAGCTCACAGTGGGGTCCCACGTGGCTCACAATGTCAGATCCATTTTACCTTTTTATGACTGGGTGAGTCATTTTAGGCTTAGTAGCACCCACTCCATAACTCTAAACGGAGTGAGCCACCATAGCTTTGTATACTCTAATGGCAACAGCTGATGGTTGAATTTTAGAATACTAAACAACAATTTAGATTTTTCCCAAAACTATGCAATTATCTTTTATTTGCAATATAAAACGCAATAAAGACTTGAAGTAAGGACAAGGGACAAGTAATTGCTCTGGTATGGTGGAGTGACTTGCAAAATAATCAACATCTTGTAAAGTGAATGCTCATAATTGATGTGTTCAAGGTCAAAAGTTTCCAGTAAATACCGTAGTTTGGTATTCTATATGTAGCCTTCTCCTACCATGTAATTAATATTGTACTCAGAACTGGAAAATTGGATTTATGTAGGGGATTTAAATTCATCTTGATAATATTTAGAGATGGGTAATGTCAGATGATTGAGTCCAGACAATTATTTTGGCTGAGAGAAAGTGAAGCTAAGGAGCTCATTATGATGATGAGATCCAACACAAAGGGTATGACCACACAGCGCGGCCGGGATGCAACCGCGTTGGAGTCGACTACCGCTGAGCTTGTACAGGCCGCAGCTGCCTCTATTAAACTAACAAGATGGCGCTGTTTAGTAGGTCTATATTGTTATTGGCCCGCCTGGTATTAATGGTGCTGCATGGCCGTTAATGCAGACCGATTATACAGTGCAGTCTTCATTAGTTAAAGAGGCAGCTGCTACATAATCGGCCAAGCGGTACTCGACTGCACTGCAGCCCGGCCATGTACCAAAAAGTTGCTGACATCTGCATATGCGTACGTCTTATCATAAATTAGGTGCAACCTCCTGCAGTCCGTGCGCCCAACCAGAAATCTACGACAGCTTACAAATACCAGAAAACTGGTGCAAATGAAGATAAATTTGTTGCTGTGTCTGGCCATGCTCCCTTCACTGCCTTTGCCACACTCCTTTTAGAAAAGTGTCGAGGACGGTGAAAAGGGGAGATGTGAACATTTCTTTAAAAAAGTTGCAGTTAAAAAAACATGAGACTGTGACTTTTAACGCCACTTTTCAGGCGTAAAGGGATTGATAAATCTCCCCCAAAGTGCATTTGCTACAGTGAACACGCTCATCCAAAACCATCCTAAGTCTAGCTGCTGGTCTGGTCCACATAATCTTTATGTCAGGTTCCATTTAAAAGCAGGGCACAATTGTTTTAGTGTATAAATGCCAGCAAGTGCCCACAAATTAGTGCCAGATAGTTTTTAGAAATAGCTACTTAATCTACATAATCATATATCTGTGAAAGATATACGACACAAAAGTGGTGTATATCTGGTCATGAGTGACCCCCTGAATATAGGATGTTTAGAGGTTGTGTTCACACACAGGTCCTGGGGCCTGAAGGGACTAAATGGTGATTCTGCACTATAAGAGATCAGCACTATGGATGACATGTAGTAGTTGTCTTCTCTGTTACTAATTTAGCATTGGAGCCCAGGAGCTTCAAGTTACACCTTTTTATTCAGAAAGAGGATACTGGTGGCCACTGGTACATTTAGTATCCAGTGCAGGTGGATAGTGGTACTTTTAACATGCTATATATTTGTGAGTCATTTATTAATATTGACGTTTTAGATTCCGGTCTTAATAACCCTGTGCTGGCGCTTGATGCGCCTAAGTTATGTAGAGGCGCCGGCCTCTACATAACGTAGGCGCTGGCTGTGTGGCTTGCTTAAATCTACGCCAGTACCCTTGCTGGCTTAGATTTAAGTTATTTTCTATGCATTGATACACACTAGTTAAAATTAAAAAAAAAATTCATTCAAGGCATAACCCCTTTAAAGCATGGTTTCACTAAATACGCAAGATGACAGCTTCTCTGTGTTATAAACTGAATATTATCTCTTTATTTTTAGCCTGTTCTACCTGGGGCGATTTTCCGTTCTTGCATTTTCATTTTTTACTCCTTGCCTGCTTGGAACCATAACTTTTGCAAAGAAGGGGACAACCATCTTCATTGCTGCCACTATGATGAGACTGAAGCCAGAGTGTCATCCCAAGAGTTGGGTACAAAAGAAGCCAGAGGGAGAGGGAATTGTCTCTTAAAGAACTGTGTTGTACTTGCCTGTTATCCAACGAGTGCCATAAACCTGTTGGCTCTGACTAAGCATGTGTCATCACTGAAAGACTATAACTTCTAAGTCTATTGCCTGTCAAAAACTGTTGCAACCATTAAGCTTGTTGATCCATGTGAGATATGTAAAAACTGCTTTGTTTAAGTTACATCTGTGTCTGCCTGATTAGTTCCTCCATCTTATGCCTCATTCACACGTCAGTGTTGTGGTCAGTGATTTTCATCAATGATTGTGAGCTAAAGCCAGGACTGGAGGCTACACACAGATCCGGTATAAAGAAAAGATCTGCACCTGTTCTGTGTTTACAGCCGCACCTGGTTTTTGCCCCAAATCACTGCTGGAAATCACTGATTAAAACACTGACGTATGAATGAGCTATTATGGTGGGGAACTGAATATATCACTAGTAGGGCCAGAAATATTCTGTCTGTAAGGTCTGACTCCCCTTTACATGCTATGCACAAAGAATGTATAGTGCCATGAGACCGACTGACATTGATGTACAGCTTACTCTTTTTATGCTCAGTCAGCGAATAGTGATTGTGGAGGCTATGTGCGAAGCAGATCGATTAAGAAAACACAATAGACCTTTGCCAACTAGTACCCAGGAAAAAAACACACCAGCTAAACGTTGTATTCAGAGTCTGGGTCGGAGATGGCATCAAACTGGCTCTGTTGCAAATATGAAGAAACCGTGGCCTCTATTAATCAGGACGGCTAAAGTGCATGAAATTCGGCATTGGATTGCAAGTAGCCCCCAAAAATCAACTGGAATACTGTCTCAGCAAGTTGTTGTATCGCAAATGACGTGTCAGCGAGTGCCGAAATCTCAGAACCTGAAACCACACCGAACAATGTGTGCGCAGGAACTGAAAGAGGCTGACAAAGCTAAACGCATAAATTACTGGACTTGGCTGTTATGATTGCTAACACTTTTGGACCCATTGCTGTACTTCATGATGGCTAAAGGTTGGTTTCATTTATCAAGTCAAGTAAATTCCCAGAATACAAATTTTTAGGTCTGTTTGAAATCCATATTTGACTCATTAAAAACCTCTTCAAGACAAGAAAATTGGCATTTGGTGCTCAGTGTCAGAAACACAATTTTAGGCAAAACCAGGCAATTTTCTTCAAATCAACTGTGAATACAGCAATTTACCTGGACATCTTTAAATAGTTTTACAAACAACACCAGAAGAAAAATTGTCCTGCTTTTTCCAAGATGGGACAACATGCCACACCTTACGGAACTCACTGACACGGGTTCATGACCTGTTTATGGAGGAGCTAATTGTAATCAAGGAGTTATGGGCACCACGTTCCCTAGACTTGTCCACATGGGATTTTTATCTGTGGGGAAATTTAAAACAGAAAGTGTCCTCTAGGAATCCACATCCCCTGGATGAACTCAAAGAAAACATCACAAACACCATTCGCAGAATCACTGCTAAAGAGCTGCAAGTATCAGCCAACATAATCCAATGTGCCAAAAAGATGTAGAGACGTGAACGGGGACCATTTTCAGCATCTTTTGTGACTTGTCATACCATACTTGAGGCGGGCTACTTTTTTGTGGGCCAGCCTGTATAAGTGGCACCATATTAGATCTGGAACCATAGATTATTTTTAATGTTCTGTGCAAAAAGTATCAATATCTCAAGGTCAATTGACATCCCTTTAATTGAATAAGTGCAACGACCCCTCTGAAAGGGGTTTTCTGGGACAGAGCTGGACCCATCTACCCACCTTAATTATTCCTAATTTCTTGCAGAGAAAAGTTTCCAATCTAATTACCATCTCAGAGTTGTGTGTATCAGCTGCTCTGGAACCCGGTTATGTGATGCACCACTCTTTGGAAATCCTACATCCAACTAAATCACATGCTAATGTCCTTCAGTTTGAACTCCAGGTTTCCTGCCTTCATGAACGGGATGTCACTTCTGCAGCCCAAAATGTGGGGAAAGCTCTTCATCTCTGTGGTGAATGCGTGGGTGACATGCATTTAGAAGTTTGTGCATGTGCCAGGCAAATAGTTCTGGCCCCATCCCCAGCACTTCTCACGCCCTGGGCTGCGGTAGTGTTGTGCCCGTGTGAAGACCAGAATATAAACCTGGTATTCAGACTGAAGGACATGATGTTGGTAGATGTAGTATTTCTGAAGAGAGTTGTGTGTCTGTGACTAGGTTCCAGAGCACCTCGATCCGCACAATTTTTAGATTGCAAGTATAATGGAAACTTTTTTCTGTAGGCAAGTTCAGATTAATAAAGGTAGGTTGATGGGTGATGCTGGCTTCCAGAAAACCCCTTTAACCTTTATAATCCACCAGAGAAAAAGTAGGCCGGTAGAAGGCCCTGAGGCCTTTCAATTAAGTCTAAAAGAAACTTTTGATGTGTTAGCTAGTAACTTGTCAATTACACCGCCCATAACACATTCCTGTTCTGATGAGCTGAATTATGTTGCTGTGCAATATTTCCCTGCTGATACATATGAAGGAAGCATTCTTCTTAATTACCTCACATGTTCCATCATCTACATTTTGTGCAACTAGATCATCAGGTTTCCTATCACACTGGGAGAACATACTACAATGCTATAGATAAGTGTTGAGCAAATTGAAGTATCCAAACAATTCGACACCTCATCCATTTGTGCATGAAGAGGCCGTCGCGGCCATCTTGATTGCAGAAAACATGCAAAATCTCATGCAGGGTGATGTACGACATCACCACACTGGTGTTCCGGGGCAGAGTGATGACATCATCACATCATCTTGTGAGATTTCGCATGGTGTCTTCAATAAAGAAAACCCCTTAAAGGCCGAAATTGTAGCCTCAGATGACATGATCGGCAATGAACGCGGCATCTGTGGGGTTCAATGAAGGTAGGGTTCATTGGGCCCGATACATACAAAGAAATGTGCTTGGTGAGGGTGCGCAAAGAAACTGTGAAATACAAAGTAATTAGTCACAAATCTAATTTCTTTGTGAAATTTGGCAAAGAAGATAAATAAAAAAATAAAAAAGGTTGCCATTCATCACCACTATTAGTGTTGAGCGAATCAAAGTTGAAGAAGTGGAATTTAGTTCGAATTTCAGGGAAAATTTTATTAGTCACCAAGCCGAATTCCTTGTGCTTCGTGTTTTTTTCTTAAATGGCTGCTGCACATGTTACAATTACAAACAGAAGGTAAAAAGCCTGGAAACGAGGGATCATTGATAATGCCGTGCAGCCAGCGAATCAGCAGCTAGTCAGCCCCTGTGATGTCACAGCCCTATAAAAAGTCTCCTCCTACCTGGTCTTCACTGTTTTAGGCCTCATGCACACGACCTTTTTTTTTTACGGTCCGCAAAAACGGGGTCCGTAGGTCCGTGATCCGTGACCGTTTTTTCATCCGTGGGTCTTCCTTGATTTTTGGAGGATCCACGTACATGAAAAAAAAGTCATTTTGGTGTCCGCCTGGCCGTGCAGAGCCAAACGGATCCGTCCTGAATTACAATGCAAGTCAATGGGGACGGATCCGTTTGACATTGACACAATATGGTGCAATTGCAAATGGATCCGTCCCCATTGACTTTCAATGTAAAGTCTGGAGTCTCTTTTATACCATCGGATCAGAGTTTTCTCCAATCCGATGGTATATTTTAACTTGAAGCGTCCCCATCACCATGGGAACGCCTCTATGTTAGAATATACTGTCGGATATGAGTTACATTGTGAAAACTCATATCCGACAGTATATTCTAACACAGAGGCGTTCCCATGGTGATGGGGACGCTTCTAGTTAGAATATACTACAAACTGTGTACATGACTGCCCCCTGCTGCCTGGCAGCACCCGATCTCTTACAGGGGGACGTGATCAGCACAATTAACCCCTCAGGTGCCGCACCTAAAGGGGTTAATTGTGCGTATCATAGCCCCCTGTAAGAGATCCGGGGCTGCCAGGCAGCAGGGGGCAGACCCCCCTCCCTCCCCAGTTTCAATTTCATTGGTGGCCAGTGCGGCCCCCCCTCCCTCCCTCTATTGTAATAATAACATTGGTGGCACAGTGTGCGCCCCCCCGGCCCCCCTTTCCCAGCCCCGGATCTCTTACAGGGGGCTATGATACACACAATTAACCCCTTCAGGTGCAGCACCTGAGGGGGTTAATTGTACGGATCACAGCCCCCTGTAAGAGATCGGGTGCTGCCAGGCAGCAGGGGGCAGTTATTACACAGTTCTTAGTATATTCTAACCTGAAGCGTCCCCATCACTATGGAAGCGCCTCTGTGTTAGAATATACTGTCGGATCTGAGTTTTCACGAAGTGAAAACTCAGCTCTGAAAAAGCATTTATGCAGACGGATCTTCGGATCCGTCTGTATGAAAGTAACCTACGGCCACGGATCACGGACACGGATGCCAATCTTGTGTGCATCCGTGTTCTTTCACGGACCCATTGACTTGAATGGGTCCATGAACCGTTGTCCGTCAAAGAAAAAGGACAGGTCATATTTTTTTGACGGACAGGATACACGGATCACGGTCTCGGCTGCAAAAAGGTGCATTTTCCGATTTTTCCACCGACCCATTGAGACTCAATGGGTCCGCGAAAAAAACCCAGAAAATGGCACAACGGCCACGGATGCACACAACGGTCGTGTGCATGAGGCCTTACTCTGAACTTAGAGCAGGGAGAGATGTTGCAGGCACAGAGATTAGGAAAGACTTCATTCATAAAATATTACTTTTGAGCAGTTCAGGGACAGCTTGGTGATAGTGTAGGGATATAATAGGGAGGCATTGGGCGAGAGCAGGGGCCAATGGAAGAGTGTAAAACTTGGCTAATAGGAGCTATTGTATTACACCTTGTTGCACTAATTGGGGTTAAAAAGTGTTCTAATACTATTGATTTTAAGCTGTTCGCATTCTTTTATGCATAACTAATTCCATTAATCCTTGATTCTGTTATTGGGGTGAAATTGTGGTCTGATACTACTGATTTGTGGGTTTTCAAGTTCTTTTATACATAAGTAAGGCTACTTACACACTTGCGTTCAGGGCTCCGCTTGTGAGTTCCGTTTGAAGGCTCTCACAAGCGGCCCCGAACGGATCCGTACAGCCCTAATGCATTCTGAGTGGATGCGGATCCGCTCAGAATGTCTCAGTCTGGCACCGTTTGGCCTCCGTTCCGCTCAGCAGGCGGAGCCAAACGGATGTAAGTCAATGGGGACAGATCCGTTTGAAGTTGACACAATATGGCTCAATTTCAAACGGATCCGTCCCCCATTGACTTTCAATGCAAAGTCTGGACGGATCCGTCTGACTAACTTTCAGACTTAGAATTTTTTCTGAAATATAATGCAGACGGATCCGTTCTGAACGGATCCCATCGTCTGCATTATAGAAGCGGATCCGTCTGTGCAGACACCAGACGGATCCGCTCCGAACGCAAGTGTGAAAGTAGCCTAAATCCGTTAACCCTTGATTGTGTAATTAGGGTGAAATTTCGGCCTGACACTACAGATTTCGGGGTTTTCACATTCTTTTATACATATGTAAATCCATGAATCCTTGATTGTGTAATTTGGGTGAAATTGTAGCCTGTCACTATTGCTATTTTACACTTACAGTAACTTTTACAGTACAGTATGTCCAACAGACAGGTGCCAGGACCTTCTAAGGGAATGGGCGATGGCAAAAGAAATTCTGTCAGAAGTAGCAGAAGAAGAGGAGGGTGGTAGCAGCAGTCACAGCAACAGGCCAGAGCTGGCAGTGTCATCCAGTGGTCATGTTTTGACAGCAATCCAGGTGTTCTTGAATGGTTGACTTGGTCTTCAACATCATCTCAACTGACATCAGACACCCCCAGCCAGGAGTCGGTAGTTGGCATGACCCAGGAACAAGCTCTGTGCCCCCACCTTTCCTGAACTTGCCTCTTTCATTTTCTGTTGCTTCTGTTCGGGAAGTATTGTATGCTGTTGGCTCTGCTCCGCTTTTCAGCGAAGACAAGCTTATTGAGCACAGTCAGCAGCTACTGCCCACCCAAGATTTGGAGGACAGATCTGCTGTCTCCTCTTGTAGGTGGGCAAGTAGCAATGATGAGAGTCGCGTGGGAGCAGGTGTTGCAACCGGTCAGGCATGCAGCCCTAAGTTGTACGAAGCCAAGGTGGAAAATCCCAAGCCGTCATTACTTTTCCAAAGAGGCTGTACCAGCCTTGCATACGTCTGTTGAGCAGAAACTGGCAGAGCAGGAGGACATTCACTCACAAGCAATGTATACAGAAATGGGTGGTTTACCTGCACAAGTGACAGGAGAGGAGCAGGAAGAGCTGGAGGGTGATGTGGAAGGCCAGGCAGATGACCTCGACAACCCGTGGCAGTATGCAGTTGAGATGGAGGCAGGGAGTCCCTCTGAATCTCTTGCGCAAATGCAGTTGCTTGCGCAATGACAGCCGTATTATCACCTTTCAGCAGAGGGATGACTATTGGCTCTCCATTATGTTAGACCCTTTCTACCGATTCAAAATGGGGGCCTTTTTCCACCTGCTGAGAGGAAAGATAAACTCAACTACTATCGAGATATAGTCAGCTGGCTGCTGCCTATGTGCGCCATTGCACATCCTCACAAAGTTCTGACTGGGGGACCCGCTGCGCTCATGCTCCACTGCCATGACTGCTGGAGGGGGATGGGGTGGGGAGCAGGAGGAGCACCGGTTCTATCAGCAGCAACTTAAAGGGAACCTGTCATCAACTTTCTGCTGACCTCACTGAGGGCAGCATAAAATAGTGACAGACATGCTGATTTCTGCGGTGTGTCACTTATGAGCTAAAAATTAGTGGTTGATGAGAATCAGCATAATAATCATTGCAGCACGGGCCTTGAGGGCAGCATAAAATAGTGACAGAAATGCTGATTTCATCAGTGTGTCACTCATGAACTAAAAGTAAGTGGTTGATGAGAACCAGCATCATAATCATTGCAGCACAGACCTTGAAAAGAGTCAAATTTACTTGAAAAGAGTCATGGTTATTCATAATCTCCTGCTCTCTCTCCCATCTGCTGATGATTGGCAATTGTCTCCTAGAGACATAGGGAGAAAACTAGGTAGAAGACTGTCAGGGAGAGCAGAAATTTATGAAAAACCATGACTCTTCTCAGGTGGTCGTGACTCTTTTCCAAGCCCAGTCTGCAATGATTGTGATGTTGGTATTTGGCAACCGCTTACTTTTAAATGACAGACCACTGAATAGTGTTGATCACAAATATTCTAATTGAGAATTTTTATTGCGAATATCGACACTTCAGGATTTCGTGAAGATGTAGAATGCAGTGCTATATCTCAGTAAACACGAATATTCTAATTTTTGTTCCGTCAGTACCCTCCTGCTTCTTGCTTGTCGGCCAATGAGAAGGCTGCAATATCTTTGTCTGAGCTTATAAACATCCCTAGCATCCAATAGGAAAGTTGCCTATCTCATAGTATATATAAAACTCCCCAGCAGCCATTTTCTGCTGTTTTTTTGAAGTTCAGAGAGAGAGCAGTGTCATTGCTGTGCTCTGTGCTTTGCTGAGTCATTTACATTAGATAGTTAATTAGCTCCTATATATAATACAGATAGATAGTCAGTGTAGGTTATATCCTGATATAGTGTAGATGGTAGGTTCCAGTGCAGGGTGTTAGGAATTACTGTACTGTCCATTTTCTTCAGTCTCAGGAAACTTCTAGCAGCTTGAAAAATGTAGCAAAAGTGAGCCACGCCTGTATTGCGTGCGCAATATGTGCATATTACATTGCGACTTTTTGCAATCAAGAAAATAATTACTGGAGATCACGAATTCTAGAATTTGCTAATTTTATTGCAGATGTTATGGCAAAAATTTGCGAAATATTTCAAAAAAGAATATTGCCTATGCTGCTCATCACTACCGCTGAAATCAACTCACCTGTCTCTACTTTATACTGCCGTTAGTATGGCCAGCATAAAGTTGATGACAGATTCCCTTTAAGCCTGGAGACTTAAAGGAGCACTTTCTACTCACCTGCCTACTGAAGAAACCACCCAGCAGCATCAGGACATGGAGAAGAACCTGAACCAGCAGGTGGTGGCATACTTAGATGGCATCCGGCCACCCCACATCCAAGATCTCCTGGACTACTGCAGCCAAAGATTTGTGGCCGCAATTGGCCAAGTTTTCCCTGGACAAGCTTTCCTGCCTGGCCAACAGTGTGGGTGCTTAGTGCAACGGGGGGCATGGTTACCCCAAAGAGAACTCGTCTTTCCACTCAAAATGTTGAGAGACTAACCTTTGTTAAAATTAATCAGGCGTGGATCAGCTAGGATTTCCACAAGCCAGTGCCTGATGCACCAGACTATATCATTTTGAGTGCCACACCAAAACATTGTGAAAAAAGGCCCATTTATTCTGGCCACCTGCTTCAGCCACTCTTCTGAGTCTGCCACCTGCCTGATGCCACACACCTGCTGCCTCTGCTGCCATATTCTCCTAATGCCACTATCTTGTGCTGTTACTGCCACTGTTGTTGCCCTCCACACCCCCACCTCCTCCCACTATTTTGCATCAGGATTTGCTCATGATTTCGAAGCCAAAAGCAGGAGTAGGTACAAAAAACAGAAGACATACAAATGTTCCAATCACGTGTCATCTCTGTTTTGGATCCACTCCTTTTTTGGCCTTAGCAATACTGATTACTGACCAAATGCTCAAAAGACAGGAAGCGTTTTTTAGGGGGTTTTCTCATGATGGATGAGAAGAAGGGCAAAAAACCCTCTCCACTCTGTCAGGGGGACACTACTTGTATCAGCGTGTAACAGAACAAGTTCTATAGAAATCTATGTGGAAACAGCTGACAACGGTGTAAAAGGAGTGCTCTCTTTCACTCTATAGTAGAATCTTGGGCCACTGCACGGTCCTTTATACCAAGACACACCAAGGAGAACCGGAACCCATGCAAACGTACTGCAATCCGTAAGACTGTCGTGCGGAGGTCAGCTACTATCAAAGACATTCCCTGCAGCTATTTGATCAGTACAGACATAGCATCCATAGCTGCACTGACCTGAACAAAATGGCGGTTTTTATGGCGGTAGATACTATCACGATAACTCCCCTTACACCCCCCCTCTGCGATAGTATGTCCCATAAAGGCCACTCTGCTTTTTGCCTTCGGAAGAGGGCTCAGCATGTGTCACCTGGCGCACATGCTTATCCTCCAGAGGGAGGGTGTAAGGGGAGTTATCGTGACAGTATCTACCGCCGCCATAAAAACCGCCATTTCGTTTAGGTCAGTGCAGCTATGGATCCTATGTCTGTACTGGTCGAACAGCTGCAGGGACTGTCTTTGGAGGTAGCTGACCTCCGCGCGACAGTCTTACAGATTTCAGTACGGTTGCATGGGTTCCAGTTCTCCTTGGTGTGTATTCTGTTGTGCCCTCCAGCAGCTGCGGCAGGTAAGTTACCATGCATTCTGGGGTTCTTGGTTCAGTGGTTATTCTCACTACTGTAAAGGAAAAAAAGACAAAGGAGACAGGAGGCCGCGCCTCGTGTGTGTAGCTGTATTACAGTCTAAATGCACGGATGGCTAAACTGAAGCAGGGTCTTGCGAAGCCAGAGGTCAGGAACCAGAAGGGTAGTCAGACGAAGCCTGGATCAGGAACCAGCAGGGTAGTCAGACGAGGCCAGGATCAGGAACCAGAAGCAGCAGCAGTCTTAGAAGCATGTGAACACAGGAGGACCAAGCAAGGAACTGAAGCCACAGACCTCTTATATATATGAGCTAGGCATCCAGCTCCTCCCAGTGGGAAGGAGAAGCCGCAGGGTGGGAGGCTACAAGAAACCCAGAAACCAAGATGGCCACCAGCACATGTCAAACGAAGGAGAACAGAAAGAAGGTAAGACCATGACAGTACCTCCCCCTCAAGGGCCCCTCCTCCGCGGAGTAAAGAACGGTTTCTGAGGGAAGCGTGCGTGGAAGGCTCGGAGCAAGGCAGGAGCATGGACATCTGCGGAGGGAACCCAGGAACGCTCCTCTGGACCATAACCACGCCAATGGACCAAAAACTGCACCCGACCGCGGACCAGGCGTGAGTCCAGGATATTGCTCACCTCATACTCCTCACGATTGCCCACTTGGACCGGACGAGGCCGAGGAACCGAGGAACCGAGGAAGTGAAACGATTACACACCAGTGGCTTCAACAGGGAGACATGAAACACGTTGGAGATCCGCATGCCAGGAGGAAGCGCAAGGGCATAGGCTACTGGGTTTACCCTGCGAAGCACTCGGAAGGGACCAACAAAGCGAGGCGCCAGCTTGGGAGTGGGCACTCGAAGGTTGAGGTTGCGGGTGGACAACCATACGCGGTCTCCGACCTGGTAGGAAGGAGCGGGCGCTCGTCTGCGATCAGCCTGGAGTCTCTGGCGC
The DNA here is from genome assembly GCF_014858855.1 of Bufo gargarizans. NCBI lineage: Eukaryota > Metazoa > Chordata > Amphibia > Anura > Bufonidae > Bufo > Bufo gargarizans. Next base: position 1,923,033 of record NC_058085.1, read on the forward strand.
CGCGCAGAGACCTCAAGGGACCTCTGGATCTGTACCCAAGAAGCACGTAGGACGGAAAGGTGATCCTCCACAGCCGGAATATCCTGGGGAGAGAATACCTCCGGTAACACGGCAGGTTGGAACCCATAATTGGCCATGAAGGGAGACGTCCCAGAGGAAGAGTTCACCGCCGTGTTCCTGGCAAACTCAGCCCAAGGCAGGAGGTCAACCCAATTGTCTTGGTGATGGGAGACATAGCAACGAAGGAATTGCTCCAAGGCCTGATTGGATCGTTCTGCGGCCCCATTGGACTGAGGGTGGTAGGCCGAGGAGAAAGAGAGATGAATCCCCAACTGGGAGCAAAAGGCGCGCCAGAACCTGGACACAAACTGACTCCCCCGATCCGACACAATCTCCTTGGGCAAACCGTGCAACCGGAAGACCTCCCTGGCAAAAATCGTGGCCAACTCTTGTGCAGAGGGTAACTTCTTGAGAGGAACACAGTGGCACATTTTGGAAAACCGATCCACAATCATGAGAATGACCGTATGGCCTCGGGATGCAGGGAGGTCCACAATGAAATCCATCCCCAGGTGTGACCATGGACGCTCCCCGGTGGCTATGGGTTGCAAAAGACCCAACGGAAGGTGCCGAGGGGACTTACTCTGGGCACAAACGGAGCATGCCGCTACATATGCGGCGATGTCGGAACGTAGAGAAGGCCACCAGAACAGACGTGAAACAGCCCAGGACAGCTGATTCTTTCCAGGATGCCCCGCGGCCTTGGAGTTATGGTAGGTTCGCAACAACCGAGTGCGCAACTCCTCAGGCACAAAACATCTGCCGTTGGGTCTCCCAGAGGGAGCACCAGATTGAGCTGCCAAAATCTGCTCACCCAGGGGAGAGGTCAGGCTGGTGCGAATGGCGGCCAGGATCTGATTCGGAGGTATGACCGAAGTCGGAATCGACTCCTCCCCGGACAGCTCGGAGTACTGCCGTGATAAGGCATTCGCTCTGATGTTCTTGGAACCGGGTAGGTAGGAGACCACGTAATTAAAACGTGACAAGAACAGAGCCCATCTGGCCTGACGTGGTGTCAATCTCTTGGCCTCAGAGAGGTAGGTCAGATTCTTGTGGTCCGTCAGGATGAGAACCAGAACCACCGAGCCCTCGAGCAAGTGCCTCCATTCTTTAAGGGCCTGCACGATGGCCAATAACTCCCTGTCACCAATCTGATAGTTGCACTCCGCGGAAGACAGTTTCCGGGAGTAAAACCCACAAGGAAGCAGAGGGCCCTCTGGTGTTCTACGCTGAGACAGAAGGGCGCCTACTCCCGTCTCAGACGCGTCCACCTCGAGGACAAAAGGCAACCCAGGGTTGGGATGCGACAGAATCGGAGCCGACACAAAGGCGGACTTTAGAGCCTCAAAAGCTCGGATGGCCTCGAGCGGCCAGACCTGGGGATTACTGCCCTTCCTGGTCAGATCCGTGAGAGGCTTGGCTAGCATGGAAAAGTCCCTGATGAACTTCCGATAATAATTGGCGAAGCCCAAAAAGCGCTGCAGGGCACGAAGACCACTGGGCTGGGGCCACTGTAAGACAGCCGAAACCTTCTCAGGATCCATGGAGAACCCCTCAGCGGAAATGATGTAACCTAAGAAGGTTACCTGGGATCGGTGAAATTCGCATTTATCAAGCTTACCGAACAGCTTGTTCTCTCGTAACCGTTGCAACACTCGTCTGACATCCAGAATGTGGGCCTCCATGGATTCAGAATATACCAAGATGTCATCCAAATAGACCACCACACACTGCTGCAACAGGTCACGGAAAACATCGTTGATGAATTCCTGGAAGACTGCGGGCGCATTGCACAACCCAAAGGGCATAACCAAGGATTCATAATGACCGGTCCTGGTGTTAAACGCGGTCTTCCACTCATCGCCCGCCTTGATCCTTACCAGGTTATATGCCGCCCTCAGGTCGAGTTTGGTAAAGACCGTGGCCCCTTTGAGGCGATCGAACAGCTCGGAAATCAAGGGTATCGGGTAAGCGTTCTTGATCGTGATGCGATTGAGACCCCTGTAATCGATGCAAGGCCTCAACTCACCGCCCTTCTTTTTCACAAAGAAAAATCCAGCCCCTGCCGGGGACGAGGATTTGCGAATGTGTCCGCGTGAAAGCGCCTCCCTCACGTACTCCTCCATGGCCTCATTCTCCGCTACCGACAGTGGATAGACCTTGCCACGAGGAGGAACGGCACCAGATTGTAACTCTATGGCACAATCGTATGGGCGGTGCGGAGGTAGGGCAACCGCACGCACCTTATCGAATACATCCCGGTACTCCTCGTATTCAGGAGGCAACAGAGAGTCCGAGGAAGTACACAGCAACTTGACAGACCCATGGATGCAACTAGCCCCACACTGCGGTGACCACGAGAGGATCTCGGCCGATCTCCAATCGAAAGTCGGATTATGCTTCTGGAGCCAGGGGTACCCCAAGACCACCGAGTAGTGTGGAGACGAAATAACCTGGAGACAGACCGACTCTCTGTGAACGGCACCAATGGCCATCCCCACTGGAAGGGTCTCATGAGTCACGTGTGGCGGCAGAAGGGGTCTGCCGTCTATCGCCTCAAGAGCCAGTGTGGAACCTCGAGGCTGCAGAGGAATGGAATTGGCGGCAGCGAACACACTATCAATGAACAAACCACCAGCACCAGAGTCCACCAACGCCTGGGTCGTCACCGAGCCCCCGACCCAGGAGAGGACAACAGTAATCAGTGGTTTGTCAACACGGGAAACCGGGGACGAGGAGACTCCACCCAAGATCTGCCCCCGACAGGATCTCAGGTGCGAGCGTTTCCCGGACGGTTCGGGCATGCCAACCGAAAATGCCCACCGAGACCACAGTACATGCATCGGCCCTCGCGTCTCCGGAGTACCCTCTCCCCCTCGGACAGGCGAGCAAACCCCAGCTGCATGGGTTCACCCCCAGACAAGTCATCCCCAGGAGGCGTGGGAGGAGAGGGAGGCACGAGTGGGACAGCAAACGTAGGCGCCAATCTGTTAGAAGACCTCCGCAGGCTCTCCTTAAAGGAAGGTCTCTCTCTCGGAAGCTAAATGAGCCGTGCGTTCAAGCAGGGTTTGCAACGCCACAGCGAACCGACCCAACAGGTGATCCTGCTGATCAAGTCTGGCAACCAGCGTAGGTAGCGAGGATGGCCCTGTACCGTCAGAATTCATGGCTTGGTCCTAATGTCATGGAACCATGAACCAGACGTACAACAAGAGATAAGTGGAAATAAGAAGGCTTTATTGAAAATCAAGCTGTCAGGCAAAAGTCCAAACGGATGGCTAAACCGAAGCAGGGTCTTGCGAAGCCAGAGGTCAGGAACCAGAAGGGTAGTCAGACGAAGCCTGGATCAGGAACCAGCAGGGTAGTCAGACGAGGCCAGGATCAGGAACCAGAAGCAGCAGCAGTCTTAGAAGCATGTAAACACAGGAGGACCAAGCAAGGAACTGAAGCCACAGACCTCCTATATATATGAGCTAGGCATCCAGCTCCTCCCAGTGGGAAGGAGAAGCCGCAGGGTGGGAGGCTACAAGAAACCCAGAAACCAAGATGGCCGCCAGCACATGTCAAACGAAGGAGAACAGAAAGAAGGTAAGACCATGACACACAACAACTGTAAGATACTTTTGCCGGTATTCTCCCGTCCAGCGTGCAGGGTCCTGTACTGCTGCCAAGGTTCCTTTTCTCTGCCCCAGATGTGGCAAGAGAGATAAAGTATTGAAGATAAAAAAGAATGGATTTTTTCTGAACCTTTTTATCGGCGCTGAAAACAGGAGGCAGAATTCTTGCGTGATATTTTTAAAAGAGAAAGTTGATTTTTATTCTTTTGTCAACGCGTTTCAAGGGCGCACAGCTTTCTTCATCAGGACAATAAAAATATATTTTATATTACTGATGAAGAGGGCTGTGCGCCCTTGAAACGCGTTGACAAAAGAATAAAAATCAACTTTCTCTTTTAAAAATATCACGCAATAATTCTGCCTCCTGTTTTCAGCGCCGATAAAAAGGTTCAGAAAAAAATCTATACTTTTTTATCTTCTATTCTCTCTACTGGATACTTACCTGCCGTTCCACTTGGCTTTTCTCTGCTACTAGGCTGGTTGAGACTCCTGTTCATCCGTGTCTTGGAAGAACAGGTCGTCTCTCCCCTGCTTCTATATGAGGGATTATCAAGGCAACTCAGGGTCCTAGGTTTCCTGGATATGAGCCGTCCTACCATCAAGGTCCGCTCATACGGTGAAGAGTTAGGGTGTGGATTAGGGACACTTTAGGAGGTGACCTGCCCCCTGATCCTGACATCCAGGCCTAGTGGCTTTCCCTAACTTCAGACATTGTACGGTTGGGGGTTTCTCCCACTCCCCACCGTGACAATAAGTGAAGTGGAGAACTGATTCTAAGAGTGACACCTGTCAACTGCCTGTCAGTGATGTACACTGATATACAGGCTGTCTGCAGCTTAATTTGGATCAAATCGAATATTTTGAGAAAATTCGGCGAAGCGTCCAAATCAAATTTTTTAAAACTTTGCTCCTCTCCATTTTCCAATAAAATTTTCTTTATCAGTGTCTGAAGATCTCAGCTTGCTGTCATTTAATAGGAATCTGCATTCTTTAATGCCAGGGGATAAAAATCCTTCCTGGTCATTTGATGGACACAGGTACTGTACGTGGCTGCTGTCCGCATGTATCTTTTGTTTTTTTCAGGGGAGCATTTTTTTTCCCTTGACGATTTTCGCCACATTTCTTAGACAATTAATGGTACCTCTAGATGTTGCATGGAAGCTTTTGCAAAATATTAAACAGAAATAAAAAAAATGCATTTTTTGTGGTGGCATTTTTTCATTCTCAAGAGGCGTTTTGGAGCCAATAGAATATATTTTTTTATATCACAGCATGCTCTGGGTCTGGTGTTTTTCCCGTGATTCTCTGGCTTTTCTTTCCCATAGACTTCCGGCTTGCTAGAAAAAACACAAGTGCCAGTGTGTGTTGTGTTTTTTTTTATGGCGTTTTCACATGGCATTTTTTGCATTAATGTATTTTCCCCATTTTGGGGGGTACATACTTTTCTATAAAAAAAAAAGAAAGGCATCTAAAAAACACCAAGTGGCAACCCTTTTCTATTGCTAAAAGGGCTATAAAACACACTGAACAAGACATCCTTTGAGCTTTTTGGCCCAAAACACAATGCTGTGTATGGCAGCACCCTTTCTTGGGTCTTATAATGGTCTGTGAAGATGTGTGTCCATCACATGATCAGGACAATTTTTATTTTTTACAGAATGCATATTGCAAAAATTCCTCAAATAAAAGGCAAATACTGCAGCGCTCACCTGTATAGTCTTTTAAAGGAGGCACGGAAGAAAGGTCTGGACGTGGTCGAGCATAGAATCCAAAAATTTAACACATCCAGCTTCCCATAAAAAGAGATCTTTATTCGTTAAGGATAAAATCCAGGCATCAAAAACATGTCCAATTATGCAGTCTACGCGTTTCGGACCTTAAAAATATTGGTCCTTCATCATGGCATGCAAAAGTTAAAATGAATCACCTTCTTATAGACAGGGGTCAAATCATTCCCATCACCTGTTTCTCAAACATGGGAGAAACCGCAATCACAGGAGAGGGAGGAAGAGAATTGTGACGATCCAATAAAGATCCAAATAAAAAAACATTCATTTGTATTGAAGAACTAAATCGTGTTTTTTTTATTCAAACCACTTAGGACACAACTTCCTAATCTGAACATCCAAATTGCTTCCCTACTTAGGAGTTTTTGCCTATGATTTCCCCCTCTGACAGGTAGAGAGACTTTTTCCACTCCCTGTACCACGAACGCAGCGTTGCTGCCCTTGTGAACAGTGGCAAAGTGAAAAGTCGCCGCTGAAACATTTCACGTTTTATAATGAGGAATGTCAGACAGGTGTTTTCTAATTCTAACCTTGATCTGTTTGGTAGTACAGCCTACGTATTGTAACAGACAATTTTTACAAGTAATACCATAAACTGCATATTCAGTGTTGTAGTTCATATATTGCTGTATCCTATAACTGGTGACATTTGCTGTAGAAATAATAGTTTGGCATACATATATATAATTACAGCAAATACACCTATTGCTTCCACATTTAAAATTGCCCTTGTAAGTAAGCCCAGTGTGTTTATTTGTCGTACGATTGTAAAACAGACTTGGGCTGACCTGACCGATAGTAGGAGCTCTTCTAGTAACAAATCTTACTCCAGCTGACACTACATTAGCCCACTCCTAATCATAGTTTAAAACAGGCAAATATACTACAAATCTGTGTATATTCTTTGCTGAACCCTGTGACAAAAGTGATTGGTGTGTTTTTTTTTTAAAAAATTGCATAACTTTTCAAATTACAATGAGTAATCTGTATATGCGGAAACTGGATTGTCTCTTTAAGGTAGTGTAGGGCACAACAGAAAGAACTCTGCATTCTTTCATAAGGGTGCAGTCACATAGTGGCGAGTGGAAAATCTGCAGTGTATCTGCCCCGGCAGACTCCGCACCAAATTGTGCAGATTTTGTAGCAGATTTCTGTGTCTAAATTTTGTGGATTGCGAAGGGTGATCTCCAAGGTGGAAATCTGCAACATATATTTTAAACTTTCTACAACGTATTGATGAGAATTATAAAAATGCACTTACTGCAATCATCTAAAATCAAATATCAGCTATGTTGCGTCTGCTTTGTGACACTCACAGCTATTCTGAGAAAGTATTAGGACTGTCTAGGTGCCATATTTGGGTCTGTATTGATACTATTATGTAATTTTGGGGTATTCCTCTACAGATATTTATAATTGTAAACTATTGTTAAATACTTAAAGAAGTTGGCCACTTTCTTGTTACTGTTTACCAACGGATTTGTAAGATGATAATATGGCATTTACTTATATGGCCTTTGTTAATATTCTGTGCCATTTTCTATATTTCATAAGGTAATTTTCCTTGTTTACCAAGTCTTTCGTGCTGTCCACACAGAAGTTTTGTCCATAAAATGGCCGCTGATGGAGGGTCATGTGACCAGGCAAATCACCTCCATATGATGGTTCCTCCATTGACATACACTGCACCTGCCATCTGCACTTGGTTCTGTTGGGAGCTTAGTGCAGGTGCCCTGTGTTTGAATGCAGGAGACATCAAATGGAGGTGATTTGCCTGGACACATGACCACTCATCAACAGCCATCTTTTAGACAGGACCTCTATGTGGACATGACAGAAGATGTGCCTAACAGAGGCTCTATTAGTAAGTGATATATAGTCTCCTTAATAACATTGGTTACAAGTAGCCAGAAATTGGCCAAGTCCTTTAAGTGTCTACCATTTTTTACACATTGTATTAATTCTGACCACAACATGGCACCTATTTTGTCAATTGTGTGTCTGCCCGTTATATATGTATTTTAAATTGCCGTATATTAAAAAGAATAGTACTGGTGGTAGTGTGCATTTTTCTATTGTATTGGAGGTTCTGGGGGAGGACAAATTAGGAAATCTGCGTGGTTTGATAAGTATTTAGAAATGCCCTCACAAACGAGATTCCACCAATATTAGTCTATGTTCACATCTGCATTGCAGTGCTTGTAAAATGCAGAACATCAAGATGGAAACCTGACAGAATCCTTTATAATCATGTGACACATCAGTTTTTTGCTTACATTGACAGAGCAGAAGAACAAAATGACCAGGATGTGACGGAAGCCTTAATTATAGTGTTTTATTGAAAGTCATAAGATTGCAGAAGATATTTATGTTAATGAATTGATTAGAGCATTAGAGGACACACAACAGCGGATTATTATGTCCCAATAAATGGTTGGCCTATCTCCCGTTGTTGGTTCTCCATTGTTCTCATCTATGGGCATTTTCACACAAGGAAAATTTGTTGAAGAAATTACAGCATTTGGCAGAAAGCACGTGAAGTTCTGCAAGATCAATCCCTTTCAGATGTGAGTTCATCCTAAGACTACCTGCACACATTGCGGATTACAGATAAGAGTGCCTTCACATAAAACAGATTTTGTTGCAGAATTGTGACGATCCAATAAAGATCCGGATAAAAAACATTCATAGAAATCGTGTTTTCTATTCAAACCACTTGGGACACAACTTCCTAATCTGAACATCCAAATTGCTTCCCTACTTAGGAGTTTTTGCCTATGATTTCCCCCCTCTGACAGGTAGAGAGACGTTTTCCACTCCCTGTACCCTTGTGAACAGTGGCAAAGTGAAAAGTCGCCGCTGAAACATTTCACGTTTTATAATGAGGAATGTCAGACAGGTGTTTTCTAATTCTAACCTTGATCTGTTTGGTAGTACAGCCTACGTATTGTAACAGACAATCTTTACAAGTAATAACATAAACTGGCATATTCAGTGTTGCAGTTCATACAGTGGGATGCGAAAGTTTGGGCAACCTTGTTAATCGTCATGATTTTCCTGTATAAATCGTTGGTTGTTATGATAAAACATGTCAGTTAAATACATCATATAGGAGACACACACAGTGATATTTGAGAAGTGAAATGACGTTTATTGGATTTACATAAAGTGTGCTATAATTGTTTAAACAAAATTAGGCAGGTGCATAAATTTGGGCACCACAAAAAAGAAATGAAATCAATATTTAGTAGATCCTCCTTTTGCAGACATTACAGCCTCTAAACGCTTCCTGTAGATTCCAATGAGAGTCTGGATTCTGGTTGAAGTTATTTTCGACCATTCCTCTTTACAAAACATCTTTAGTTCATTCAGGTTTGGTGGCTTCCGAGCATGGACAGCTCTCTTTAAGTCACACCACATGTTTTCAATTATATTCAGGTCTGGGGACTGAGATGGCCATTCCAGAACGTTGTAGTTGTTCCTCTGCATAAATGCCTTAGTAGATTTTGAGCAGTGTTTAGGGTCGTTGTCTTGTTGAAAGATCCAGCCGCGGTGCAGCTTCAGCTTTGTCACTGATTCCTGGACATTGGTCTCCAGAATCTGCTGATACTGAGTGGAATCAATGCGTCCCTCAACTTTGACAATATTCCCAGTCCCTGCACTGGCCACACCCCCCCACAGCATGATGGAACCACCGCCATATTTTACTGTAGGTAGCAGGTGTTTTTCTTGGATTGCTGTGTTCTTTTTCCTCCATGCATAACGCCCCTTGTTATGGCCAAATAACTCAATTTTAGTTTCATCAGTCCACAGCACCTTATTCCAAAATAAAGCTGGCTTGTCCAAATGTGCTTTAGCCCACCTCAAGCGGCACTTTTGTGCTGTGGGCGGAGAAAAGGCTTCCTCTGCATCACTCTCGCATACAGCATCTCCTTGTGTAAAGTGCGCTGAATGGTTGAACGATGCACAGTGACTCCATCTGCAGCAAGATGATGTTGTAGGTCTTTGGTGCTGGTCTGTGGGTTGACTCTGACTGTTCTCACCATTCGTCGCTTCTGTCTATCCGAGATTTTTCTTGGTCTGCCACTTCGAGCCTTAAATTGAACTGAGCCTGTGGTCTTCCATTTCCTCAATATGCTTCTAACTTCGGAAACAGACAGAGGAAATCTCTGAGACAGCTTTCTGTATCCTTCCCCTAAACCCTGATGGTGAACAATCTTTGTCTTCAGGTCATTTGAGAGTTGTTTTGAGACCCCCATGTTGCTAATCTTCAGAGAAAATTAAGAGGAGGGAAACTTACAATTGACCCCCTTAAATACTCTTTCTCATAATTGGATTCACCTGTATATGTAGGTCAGGGGTCACTGAGCTTACCAAGCCAATTTGAGTTCTAATAATTAGTTCTAAAGGTTTTGGAATCAATAAAATGACAACAGTGCCCACATTTATGCACCTGCCTAATTTTGTTTAAACAATTATAGCACACTTTCTGTAAATCCAATAAACTTCATTTCACTTCTCAAATATCACTGTGTGTGTCTCCTATATGATATATTTAACGGACATTTTTTATCGTAACAACCAACGATTTATATAATAAAATCATGCCGATTAACAAGGTTGCCCAAACTTTCGCATCCCACTATATATTGCTGTATCCTATAACTGGTGCCATTTGCTGTAGAAATAATAGTTTGGCATACATATATATAATTACAGCAAATACACCTATTGCTTCCACAATTAAAATTGCCCTTGTAAGTAAGCCCAGTGGGTTTATTTGTCGTACGATTGGGCTGACCTTCTGACCGATAGTAGGAGCTCTTCTCGTAACAAACCTTACTCCATGCTGACACTACATTAGCCCACTCCTTATCATAGTTTAAAACAGGTAAATGTCGCCGAATTATACTACAAATCTGTGTATATTCTTTGCTGAACCCTGTGACAAAGGTGATTGGTGTGTTTTTGTTTTTTTTTTAATTGTATAACTTTTCAAAATACAATGAGTAATCTGTATATGCGGAAACTGGATTGTCTCTTTAAGGTAGTGTAGGGCCCAACAGAAAGAACTCTGCATTCTTTCATAAGGGTGCAGTCACATATGGCGAGTGGAAAATCTGCAGTGTATCTGCCCTGGCAGACCAGCACCAAATTGTGCAGATTTTGTAGCAGATTTCTGTGTCTAAATTCTGTGGATTGCGAAGGATGATCTCCAAGGTGGAAATCTGCAACATATATCTTAAACTTTCTACAGCGTATTGATGAGAATTATAAAAATGCACTTACTGCAATCATCTAAAATCAAATATCAGCTATGTTGCGTCTGCTTTGTGACACTCACAGCTATTCTGAGAAAGTATTAGGGCTTATTTATATGTTCGTGATTTATGGGCATGTGCTGCTCATATTTATTCACACATCCTTGACCTAGGTCAGTGGAAAATGCACTACTTCTATGTAAACACAGTCATTGAAGTCTATGGGTCCGGATTACAGATGAGCAGACCGATTCGTACAATGTGATTAGCCTCATTAGGAAGGCTTCAGCACCTGTGACTGGATGTCCCTGAAGCTGAGGGACTTCCTCTCTGCTCAATAAACAGGGCCAGAAATCTCGTTAGGCCCTGGCAATCTTGAACCTGCGGCGCTGCTCCAAGTAGCGGCACATGTGCAGAAGCGCTGCTACTGGAGTAGGAACTGTGCGTGCACTGCTACATTTCCGGGTAGCAATGCATGAACAGTTTCCGATTAAGTAGTGAAAGCAGAGCCTCTGTACAGTGAGCCCTAGGGGAGCCGGAGCAGATCATGGGAAAGGTAGTGGCTCTGACTATACAATGTTTCCCTCATGCTCCCTAGGGCCAATGCAGTGAGAGGAGGGTCCACCTTTTCTTCCTTTGGGGCACTCTTCATAATTGGGGCTCCTGTATGATGGTAGTTTTGCATAGTTATATAGGTGCTTGGCAGGAGGTGCAATAGTGCAATGACCAGTGTATGGCGCAGTAGCAGTCTGGAACCCAGGCCAGAGATAAAACATCTCTTTTTACTTGAGTGCAAAATACTAGTTGTAGTACATCCAACAATAATCTGTACACAGTGCAAATCCTTGTCCCATATGGAGTGGTATGGGGAGTGGAAAATAATAACACTTGTGATATCTTGCTAAAGTCACTTTCTCTTTAGAATCTCTAGCAAGCAACTGTAATCTGGTATCACGATCGGCGTGACTATCACATACGTGACACAGAGGGAGGGAAAGAGGAAGGCCCTGCCCAAGTGAGAGGGAAGGTGGTGACCCCTGACTCACCTTGCGGCTGGCACCTGGCTGCCCTGACGTCCCTAGACGGGTTCCTCACCCGTACGCCGATCACGTGCCTAAAACCCTGGCTTTCCCTAAGATGAGCCCTAGATAGTGAACAGGGCGGTGGGAACACTAGTCCGCACCACTAGCTCTAAAGGAAAACACCAAGGGGAGGACAGACAATACAGACTCAACATATAATCCCAGGTGGGCGACAACAGGAGACAACAAAAAGCCCAACAGGGATCCGGAGGGTAGCACTCTGGAACAACAACCAGGATTCACAGCTCCAGTGGGTCAGTATAGAAGTCCAGGCAGGAAGCTCTATAACTGGCAACTAGAGAAGTGTGAGAGGAGAATATAAGGAGGTTGGGAGTGGCAGACAAGAAACAGCTGAGGAGGAGAAGCTACGGATCCCTGAGTGAGACAAAAAGGATTGCAAGGCAAACACAGAAAACAATCGCTAAGAAACAACGTGATCTTTAGACATAGAGCGCGCAGCCACCCGCTGCGACTTCCTGACCCCGGGTATAACGGAGTCAGACGTGGCTCTTGACACCCTCGTGACATCTGGCAATTGTGATTGTAGTATCCACTGTGTTATACAGGTTTTCCGAAGCAAGTCTGCCTTGGGCGTGGTTAAGTGTGATGGGTGTCTTAACTGTAGTCTCTCACAAGCAGCTAAGTCTGGTTGGTAGTCGCAGGTTACCTTACTGACCTCTATACTTGACCATGCATATTCTAACTTCTTCTTTATTTTCTTTCTTGCTTGCTGTAGCAGAAGCAGTAACCCACAGAGATTGGTTAGTCTGTGGATCTTGAGGCCTAAAGAGAAGGAGCACATGGGCTTGCTTCATCCCTCACTATACTCACTAGACTAAACACTCCCTAGTCAGGAAGTAAGAGCAGCCCACTCCTGCCAAGTGGGGACGAACAGGGTGGTTAACTCTGTCCCTGCCAACCTTACTAGGTCATTCTAGGTGTACAGAACATTACATTACAGTACATAATATTACAAACCATTTACAGATACCCCCATTACTGGGGTACTGCATCTGTACATGCGCTGCTACTCAAAGATTGACAGAATAGCCCAGTCTATTTTCAATGGAAAATGGATGACACACAGAGGGCAAAAAAAATGGACACATGGACCAAACACAGATGAACCACTGACCATCTTGTCACAAATGTCATCAGCGTGAACGAGACCTTAGTGGTTTTCAGTGGCAACAATTTCTTCAACAAAATCAGTTTTATGTGAAGACACTCTTATCTGTAGTCCGCAATGTGTGCAGGTAGTCTTAGGATGAACCCACATCTGAAAGGGATTGATCTTGCAGAACTTCACGTGCTTGCTGCCAAATGCTGTAATTTCTTTAACGAATTTGCCTTGTGTGAAAATGCCCTTAGATGATAACAATGGAGAACCAACAACGGGAGATAGGCCAACCATTTATTGGAACATAATAATCCGCTGTTGTGTGTCCTCTAATGCTCTAATTAATTCATTAACATAAATGTCTTCTGCAATCTTATGACTTTCAATAGAACACTATAATTAAGGCTTCCGTCACATCCTGGTCATTTTGTTCTTCTGCTCTGTCAATGTAAGCAAAAAACTGATGTGTCACATGATTATGAAGGATTCTGTCAGGTTTCCATCTTGATGTCCTGCATTTTACAAGCACTGCAATGCAGATGTGAACATAGACTAATATTGGTGGAATCTCATTTGTGAGGGCATTTCTAAATACTTATCAAACCACCCAGATTTCCTAATTTGTCCTCCCCCAGAACCTCCACTACAATAGAAAAATGCACACTACCACCAGTACTATTCTTTATTAATATACTGCATATTTAAAATACATATATAACAGGCAGACACACAATTGACAAAATAGGTGCCATGTTGTGGTCAGAATGAATAAAATGTGTAAAAAATGGTAGACACTTAAAGGACTTGGCCAATTTCTGGCTACTTGTAACCAATGTTATTAAGGAGACTATATATCACTTACTAATAGAGCCTCTGTTAGGCACATCTTCTGTCGTGTCCACATAGAGGTCCTGTCTAAAAGATGGCTGTTGATGAGTGGTCATGTGTCCAGGCAAATCACCTCTATTTGATGTCTCCTGCATTCAAACACAGGGCACCTGCACTAAGCTCCCAACAGAACCAAGTGCAGATGGCAGGTGCAGTGTATGTCAATGGAGGAACCATCATATGGAGGTGATTTGCCTGGTCACATGACCCTCCATCAGCGGCCATCTTATGGACAAAACTTCTGTGTGGACAGCACAAAGACTTGGTAAACAAGGAGAATTACCTTTATGAAATATAGAAAATGGCACAGAATATTAACAAAGAAACAGTAACAAGAAAGTGGCCAACTTCTTTAAGTATTTAACAATAGTTTACAAATATAAATATCTGTATAAGAATACGCCAAAATTACATAATAGTATCAATACAGACCCAAATATGGCACCCAGACAGTCCTCAACACGTGTTTGCGTCACTTACTCGGGGGGAAAGCTGCAAATTGGACAATACCCTACATAACCCAATTCTAACCTTACTAGCACATACACTACTCACAAAAAGTTAGGGATATATTGCCTTGTGGGTGAAATTTCAGGATGAACCTAAAATGAACTCTAACCTTTATAGGTGAACTTAATGTGACCTTCTCTAAACTTTTGAATGCATATGTCCAACTGTTCAGTGTTTCTGTACTTTTTGCACAACTTGCTGTTCTCTAACAAGGAGCTTACAACAGCAACATTTACAACAGGTGTTTGATCCATGAATGGCCCAATAAATTTCCTGGTTTATTTAGAATTAGACCAGAGGGCCTCAGTGCTGTTCACTGATAAAGGTTGATTCACTCTGAGCAGTAATGATGGCTGCCAATGATGTTGGAGACGTCAAGGAGAGCGCTATGCTTCAGCCACTGTTGTCTCCAGAAGAGCCTTTGGTGGTGGGGGTGTTGTTACAGTGTGGGTAGGTGTGTCTAGTCAACACAAAACTGCCAAACACATAGTGAATGGTACAGTGACAAGCCCATACTACTTGAATAACATCATTAATCCAGTCATTGTGCCCCTGGATGAACAACACAGGCCTAATTTTATCTTTATAGTCGACAATGCACCAGCTCATCGAGTTCGCATCATTAGGGAACAGCCGCTGGAGACTGGGGTACCTCAAATGGAGTGGTCTACACTTTCTTCAGATCTGAATACCATTGAAAACCTATGGGATCAGTTGAGTCGCCGTGTAGAGGCTCGTAATTCTGTACCCTAGAACTGAGGGCCGGCCTTCAAGAAGAGTGGGATGCCATGCCTCAGCAGACAACAAGTTGACTTGTGAACAGCATGAGACATTGTTGTCAAGCTGTAATTGATGCTCGAGGCCACATGACAAGTTATTGAGACATTGACTTTTTGTGGGGGTATACCCACCACTGTTGTTGGTGTTTATTTCAATAAATAGTTTGAGATGAGGAAATCACCATTGCATTCTTCTACTTAAATGCCCTACTTTCATGATATAGTTGAACTTTTGTTGATGTAGTGTGAACATTTTACATTTTCCATAAATGTCACTCGAAAGCCAAGTATCCCTAACTTTGTTCGTGAGTAGTGTATGTTCCTACTGTATTTACTACCTTGCTTTGCAGATGGAGAGGTGGGATGAACACTACATGGACGGATCGTGCAGGAAGATGGCGCTGCACAAATTACATATAAACAGAGTGCAGGTGCCTGCTACCATGGCTGCAATGCAAACAATGACTACAAGTAGCAGCATACTGCTCTATGCACAATGACACATGCAAATAGGGATGAGCGAATTTCATATTTTGAAGTTCGTATTCGGTTTCGTGTTGTGGTATTTACTGAATTGCGTTATGGATTCCATTACGTCTGGAGGAAAGAAGGTTTGTACACAAACATAGAAAAGGATTCTTTACGGTAAGAGCAGTGAGAATATGGAACTCTCTGCCTGAGGAGGTGGTGATGGTGAGTACAATAAAGGAATTCAAGAGGGCCCTGGACGTATTTCTGGAGCTTAATAATATTACAGGCTATAGCTACTAGAGAGGGGTCTTCCTCTGGATCAACTTGCGGGATAACAGGCCGAACTGGATGGACAAATGTCTTTTTTCGGCCTTATGTACTATGTTACTATGTTACTATGTTATTACCACGGACCATAACGCAATTCCATGATGGAATGCCTAAATGCATAACAAAATGCCTGCATAATGTAAACCAGATGGATCTGTTATGCAGACCATAGACTTCTTTTATGACGGAATAAATAACGGAATTCCTCTAAAGGCATTCCGTTATGCATTCCGTCATGGAATTGCGTTTTTGTCCGTGGTAACAGAACCTATAACGCAATTCAGTAAATATCACAACACGAACCTGCACACGAACTTCAAAATATGAAATTCGCTCATCACTACATGCAAACATTGAATAAAAAATGCATTTCTGTTATACTTACTATATGAAAATCCTAAGCAATTTGTGCATATTTTTGATCAAGAATATGTCAGGCCCATCTGCCAGTGATAAGGTGGCTTCTATCAGTCATGACCTACACTAACAGACTTGCCTCTCCTGGGCTTATGGCCTACAAATTTCAGGGCAATGTAGAATCCAGCTATGAGCTACTCTAATTAAAAGCACCAGGCAGATATGCACAAGGGTCTTCTAATTTTCATATAGTAAGTATAGCAGAAATGCATTTTATTTATTTATTCAATGTTTGCATGTGTCTTTGTGCATAGAGCAGTGTGATGCTACTTGTAGTCCTTGTTTGCACATCAGAATCTGGTCACATGTGCAGTTCATGACGAGCACGCCATCGTGTGACAAGCGCGTCATCATGTGATGTGCGAGTCATGCCCTGCCGGACAGCTCATTACTGCCCCATCATTATATGACAGTAAAGTGAGACACCGATTTATGGGCGCTTGCACAATGCACAATCATGCCAAATATACAGGTGTATCTCAATCTATTAGAATATCGCCAAAAAGTTAATTTATTTCAATAATTCAATTCAAAAAGTGAATTCATTACACACAGAGTGACCTATTTCAAGAGTTTATTTCTTTTAATGCTGATGATTATGTCTTTCAGCTAATGAAAACCCAAAAATCAGAATCTTAGAAATGTTAAATATTGTAAAAAAGTTCAATATTATACACTCATGGTGACATATGCTAATCAACACAAAACACCTGCAAAGGTTTCCTAAGCCTTTAAATGATCCCTCAGTCTGGTTCAGTAGGCGACACAATCATGGGGAAGACTGCTGACTTGACAGTTGTCCAGAAGACAGTCAGTGACACCCTCCACAAAGAGGAAAAGCCACAAAAAGACATTACTAGAGAAGTTGGCTGTTCACAGAGTGCCGTATCCAAGCATATTAATGGATAGGTCATCAGTATTTCAACATTGGAAAACCCTTTAATGTCTCCAGCTCAGATAGGGATATAAATACTCCCAGAACCTGTCTAAAATGGCACAAAATAGCACAATTTTGATGCAACTTGGTCCAACTAGGGTTTTTACACTTGTTTCAACTTTCTTCAAAAGGGAGGAACTTAATGGATAAGTGGAGCTTCACATGAGAGGGACAGGCAGGTACTAATGGAAGAAGGGCATAACTTAGAGTCATAAGAATAGATGCTCTAGAATTTATATTACACAGGAATGTATTTACTAAAACAGACATGTCAGGAAAGGGGACAGCTCCTCTTTAAACACTATGCAAAGAAGTCAGTAAATCAAATTACCAGAATATGATGACACAACATATATGTAAAGAACAGATTTCATTTTGTGAGCATATACAGTATTAGACAGTAAGGAAAGCAATCCCGCCTATGTTTGAATATATATATTAGCACAGGGAAGTAGTGATAAGTTGGGTTGGCAGAGCATGGGCTGGGTGCCCGTAGGCCCCAACATGCTACTCTGGCTTGGCAACAACAAGGTCAACTAATTTTTGTCTGGCCAAAGCTATGACTGTGTAAGTAAATGGCATGTCTTTTTGCAAGACTGCCAAAATATAGCAAAACAGGGTGTGATTCATGAGCGTTAGTTGTAGATATTAAACAGCAGTCATGATAGGTATGGCAAATAGCAAATGCCGTTATAGTGCAAATGTTTATTTAAAAAAAAATCTTGAAAAACAGGCAAAATGTTAAGAATTAGAATGTTAGAACAGCTCTAAATAATTTATAACCTCCCTTCTGCTCCTCATTTGTGTTATGTGACACAGCTGACGTTCCAGAGACAGTGAGTGGCAGGAGATCTTTGAGACTGGCAACACGTGGTTTGGTTTGACATGTTTACCTTGTGGATCAATAGGTGTCTGTGTTGTTTCTGGTACTGCCACATCCTTAACCTCCAGGTGTTGCTATTGTGGTCATTTAACTTTCCCCATTTATAGTTGTCTCTCCTACAATGCTGTGCGGTTTATAGCTTCAGTTGGACCTGTGGATAGCTGGTGTTTGGATCTCGGCTAAGTTACTGGTGCTGCCATAGATTTTTGGAAGCTAAGTGTTACCTTTCTCTTTGTATTTTGGCTTTTCTCTGTGTTGCATTTCTTTGTTGTTTTGTATTAGGCCTTAGGGAGACTCCCGTTCATCCTTCCTTTTGGAGGAACAGGATGTCTCATTCCTGTCATTAGTACCAGGGTCCTTTAGGGTTAGATAGGACTTTAGGTATTCCTGTGTATGAACTCACCTACCTCTGGGGTCTGTTCATACTGGTAGTCAGTCAGGGCTTTGATTAGAGTTTTCACTAGGAGGCGTAGCTAGAAAAGCATGGGCCCCATAGCAAAAATAATTGTATGGGCCCCCTCAGTGCCATCCTCAGATCCCTCTCCCCTAAACAGTGCCATCCACAGATCCCCCTCCCCTAAACAGTGCCATCCACAGATCTCCCTCTCCTAAATAGTGCCATCCACAGATCCCTCTCTCCTAAACAGTGCCATCCACAGATCCCCGTCCCCTAAACAGTGCCATCCACAGATCCCCCTCCCCTAAATAGTGCCATCCACAGATCCCTCTCCCCTAAACAGTGCCATCCACAGATCCCTCTCCCCTAAAAAGTGCCATCCACAGATCCCCCTCCCCTAAACAGTGCCATCCACAGATCCCCCTCCCCTAAATAGTGCCATCCACAGATCTCCCTCCCCTAAACAGTGCCATCCACAGATCCCTCTTCCCTAAACAGTGCTATCCACAGATCCCCCTTCCCTAAATAATGCCATCCACAGATACCCCCTCCCCTAAATAGTACCATCCACAGATCCCTCTCCCCTAAATAGTGCCATCCACAGATCCCCCTCCCCTAAACAGTGCCATCCACAGATCCCCCTCCCCTAAACAGTGCCATCCACAGATCCCCCTCCCCTAAACAGTGCCATCCACAGATCCCTCTCCTCTAAACAGTGCCATCCACAGATCCCTCTCCCCTAAACAGTGCCATTCACAGATCCCCCTCCCCTAAACAGTGCCATCCACAGATCCCCCTCCCCTAAACAGTGCCATCCACAGATCCCCCTCGCCTAAACAGTGTCATCCACAGATCCCCCTCTCCTAAATAGTGCCATCCACAGATATCCCTCCCCTAAATAGTGCCATCCACAGATCCCTCTCCCCTAAACAGTGCCATTCACAGATCCCCCTCCCCTAAATAGTGCCATCCACATATCCCCCTCCCCTAAATAGTGCCATCCACAGATCCCTCTGCCCTAAACAGTGCCATCCACAGATCACCCTCCTCTAAACAGTGCCATCCACAAATCCCCCTCCTCTAAACAGTGCCATCCACAGATCCCCCTCCCCTAAATAGTGCCATCCACAGATCCCTCTCCCCTAAACAGTGCCATCCACAGATCCCCCTCCCCTAAACAGTGCCATCCACAGATCACCCTCCCCTAAATAGTGCCATCCACAGATCTCCCTCCCCTAAACAGTGCCATCCACAGATCCCCCTCCCCTAAACAGTGCCATCCACAGATCTCCCTCCCCTAAACAGTGCCATCCACAGATCCCCCTCCCCTAAACAGTGCCATCCACAGATCTCCCTCCCCTAAATAGTGCCATCCACAGATCCCCCTGACCTAAATAGTGCCATCCACAGATCCCCCTCCCCTAAATAGTGCCATCCACAGATCCCCCTCCCCGACGCTCACAGGAGCACATTTATAAACTAGTCAGTAACTTGCAATTTAATCATTGACATTGCTGAATGCTGATCTCTTTACTTGGATTGGATACCTTACTCTGTCTTAGCTCTGGTAACTGTACAGCAGACAGTGTGGGCGGGCGGCGCTCACTTACTGACGTCACGCGCCTGCGCCGCCTAGTGGGAGGAGCAGGCGCGTGACGTCAGTGAGTGAGCGCCGCCCGCCCGCACAGCCTGCTGTTACCATTACCGGAGCTAAGACAGAGTAAGGTATCCAATGCAAGTAAAGAGATCAGCATTCAGCAATGTCAATGATTAAAGTTCAAGTTACTAATTAGTTTATAAATGTGCTCCTGTGAGCGGCGTGGCCCTGTATAGTCTAACCCCCAGACAAGCGTCCCTGTCACCATGGGAACGCCTGGGGGTTAGAATATACCATCGGATTTGAGTTTTCACGCTCTCACTGAGAGTGTAAAAACTCAGATCAGATGGTATATTCTAACCCCCAGGCAAGCGTCCCCGTCACCATGGGAACGCCTGGGGGTTAGAATATGATCGGATCTTCCTTACTCAGTGGCCTGGCTGGAGCCTCCCCAGCCTCTGTGTCGGCCCGGCCCTGCATGCGCCCTGCTCCAGTCCAGTCCTGACTCCTCCCCAGCCAGGTCCGAGCCGCGGACCACCTGCGCCCCGCCCACTACACTAGTGTAGTAGGCGGGCAGTCCGCGGCTCGGGCCTGGCTGCCTGTTTGTAGTGTGTGTGTGTAAAAAAAAAAAAAATCAACAGAAGGCGGCCCGGACGGGCCCCCAGTGGCGTAGGGCCCCATAGCCACTGCTATGGTTGCTATGGCAATCCCTATGCCACTGGTGTCCATCTTCCTTACCTAGTTTTTAGGCCTTATTTTCTTTTCCCTTTCCCTCCTATGTTCGGTGTGGGGTTTTCCCTCCCACCCTAGAGCATGACATTATAAACCGCCAAACCAGGCCTGTCTGGAGACTGAAGTTTAATATCTTTATCAGCGAAATTGCAGAAGGCCTTGATGGTAAGGTGTGTCTTTTTGCTGATGACACAAAGATTTGTAACAGGGTTGATGTTCCTGGAGGGATACACCAAATGGAAAAGGATTTAGGAAAACTAGAGGAATGGTCAAAAATCTGGCAACTTAAATTTAATGTTGATAAATGCAAGATAATGCACCTGGGGCGTAAAAACCCAAGAGCAGAATATAAAATCAGTGATACAGTCCTAACCTCAGTATCTGAGGAAAGGGATTTAGGGGTCATTATTTCAGAAGACTTAAAGGTAGGCAGACAATGTCATAGAGCAGCAGGAAATGCTAGCAGAATGCTTGGTTGTATAGGGAGGTGCTCATGCCGCTCTACAGAGCACTAGTGAGACCTCATGTGGAGTATTGTGCTCAGTACTGGAGACCATATCTCCAGAAGGATATTGATACTTTGGAGAGAGTTCAGAGAAGAGCTACTAAACTGGTACATGGATTGCAGGATAAAACTTACCAGGAAAGATTAAAGGACCTTAACATGTATATCTTGGAAGAAAGACGAGACAGAGGGGATATGATAGAAACTTTTAAATACATAAAGGGAATCAACAAGTTAAAAGAGGAGAGAATATTTAAAAGAAGAAAAACTGCTACAAGAGGACATAGTTTTAAATTAGAGGGGCAAAGGTTTAAAAGTAATATCAGGAAGTATTACTTTACTGAGAGAGTAGTGGATGCATGGAATAGCCTTCCTGCAGAAGTGGTAGCTGCAAATACAGTGGAGGAGTTTAAGCATGCATGGGATAGGCATAAGGCCATCCTTCATATAAGATAGGGCCAGGGGCTATTCATAGTATTCAGTATATCGGGCAGACTAGATGGGCCAAATGGTTCTTATCTGCCGACACATTCTATGTTTCTATGTTTACCTGTCTAGTAGGTAGAGAGGGGTATATCACACCCAAAAATTGGTTAATTTCACACGAATATGTAACAGACAAATTAATGAAATGTTACCTGTCTACTGGGTAGAGCAGCGGTATATAACACCTAAAAATTGGTGAATTTCACCCGAAAATGTAACAGACAAATTAGTGAAATGACATAAAATAAAATACATACAAATAAAAAAATAAAAAAATAAAAGAAACTTGATTTATGAGGTGGAGTTCCATATGGAGTAGGAGTTTGAGGAGGCGGTGGACGTAGCAGTGTAGGTGGAAGCGGCGGTGGAGGAGGACGAGGTAGCCAACAATGGTTTTTGGTTTACATTTTTTTATTTTTTATTAGGGTACACTCCAAAAGAGTGTGAAATATCCAAAATACAACAAAGAGCAATTGCACTGTAGTATAACAATGGCTGGGTAAGGCCGGTATACATGTCTATTCTGCACAAGTCCTGTGGGATCCATGCCTGGTTCATTTTAATGAACGTGAGCTTGTCCTCATTGGCTGTGGACAGGCGGCTGCGCTTGTCTGTGATGACGCCCCCTGCCATGCTAAGCACACGTTTAGACAATACACTGGCTGCAGGGCAGGCCAGCGCATCCAAGGCGTAAAGCGCAAGCTCAGGCCAGGTGCCCAATTTGGAGACCCAGAAGTTGAAGGGGGCAGACCCGTCATTCATACGTGTAGGCGTGTGCACACATACTGCTCCACTATGTTGTTGAAATGCTGCCTCCTGCTAAGACGTTCCATATCAGCTGGTGGTGCTGGTTGTTGTGGCGTGCTGACAAAGCTTTTCCACATTTTGGCCATGCTAACCCTGCCTTCTGAGGTGCGAGTGGTGCCCCAGCTGCGTTGGTGGCCTCTTCCTCCTCCTCTGCCTTTGCCTTGTGCTTCCACTATGCCCCTGCTGTCAGGTGGAAATGCCACCAGCAGCGCGTCTAGCAGCGTGCGCTTGTACGCATCTTACGATCACGCTCAAGTGATGGAATTAAGGATGGAACGTTGTCCTTGTAACGGGGATCCAGCAGTGTGGCCACCCAGTAATCAGCACAAGTTAGAATGTGGGCAACTCGGCGGTCGTTGCAGAGATACTGCAGCATACTGCAGAGATACTGCAGCAGAGATACTGCTCATGTGTGCCAGGCTGCCCAGAGGCAACGAAAAGCTGTCCTCTGTGGGAGGTGTATCGTCTGTGTCCTCTGTATCCCCCCAGCCATGCACCAGTGATGGCCATGAGCTGGTTTGGGTGCCACCCTGCTGTGAACACGATTCCTCCTGCTCCATCTCCCCCTCCTCATCCTCCACCTCGTCATCCTCCAGAACTGTGCCCTGGCTGGACAATTGTGTACCTGGCATTTGTGGGTGCAAGAACCCACCCTCGGAACCACTTTTAAATGACTGGCCAGAAACCCTATGAAATAATCCCTCTTCCTCCTCCTCCTCCTCCCCCTGTGCCACATCCTCCTCCATCATGGCCAGCAGCGTTTTTTCAAGGAGGCATAGAAGTAGGATAGTAACGCTGAGAACGGCATTATCGGCACTGGCCATGTTGGTACTCGAAACAGCGCAACAAGAAACACAGGTCTCGCATTGAGGCCCAGTCATTGGTGGTGAAGTGGTGATGTTCCGCAGAGCGACTCACCCGTGCGTGCTGCAGCTAAAACTCCACTATCGCCTGCTGCTGCTCGCACAGTCTGGCCAGCATGTGCAAGGTGGAGTTCCACCTTATGGGCACGTCGCATATGAGGCGGTGAGCGGGAAGGCCGATGTTACGCTGCAGCTCTGACAGGCGAGCAGCAGCAGGGTGATAACGCCGAAAGAGTGCATGTCATGCCCTGCTTAGGTTATGTGCGGAGGTCTGCCAGGTTAGCAGCACGTGTGTAGCCTTTTGTTTTTGTTTTGGAGTTGAGCTGGATCCGCCTCCCTTGAGGTGCACTGGGTGGGGTCGTTGGTATGAGTTTAAATTACGCCCACTCCCAGTGTCCTATGCGGGTTATAGCTTTTGTTTTGCTCAGTGGAAAAGGAAGGATTTGCTGTTCCTGCTCAGTAACAAGATAAGTTTGTTTTGTTTTTCTTGTGGTTGTCTGTCTAGGCTGTTAGAGAGACGCCTGCCCCTTCCAGGTCCTGAGGGAGTAGGCTGCCTCTTTCCCCCTTTCACCATTATAGGGATTTTAGGGAATCTTCAGCCTAGGCACGGGGACACGTTCATTCCCACCTTCAGGGTCTGAACGTGGGCATAGAAGTCTAGGGAGAGCTGGTAGGGATTTGTCAGGAGGTGACCTTTATCCCCAGCTTCTTGCCTAGACACTTGTTTGGTGGTATTCTGTTTATCTTGTATCCTGTCCAGCGTGACAGCGCACAGACGGCTCGCACTTTATGCAGCAGCTCTGACATATTAGGGTAATTTTTAAGGAATCTCTGCACCACCAAATTAAGCACATGCGCCAGGCAAGGGATGTGCATCAAACCGGCTAGTCCCAGAGCTGCTACGAGATTTCGCCCATTATTGCATACCACCAGGCCGGGCTTGAGGCTTACTGGCACCAACCACTCATTGGTCTGTTGTTCAAGGCCCGTCCACAGCTCCCGTCGCGGTGTGGGGTTTGTCCCCCAAACAGATACGTTTTAAAACTGCCTGCTGTCGTTTACCCCTGGCTGTGCTGAAGTTGGTGGGGAAGGTGTTACGCTGACCGGATGAGGAGCTGGTAGAGGATGATGAAGTGGAGTAGAAAGAGGAAGCAACAGGAGGCAATGAGAAGCGCCCTGCAATCTTTGGTGGTGGAAGGACATGCGCCAAACTGCTATCCGCTAGTGATGAGCGGCAGGGGTCATATTCGAATTCACGATATTTCGCGAATATTTTTTAGAATATTCACAAATTCTAATATTCGTTATATTCTACGATTTTTTTTACTCTAAAAATTGGCAAGGTAATGATTGTGTAATATGTGAATTTTCAAAAATCTAATTTTCGTAATTCAAAATTTTTAATTTACAACTATTAGACAAAGAAGATTATAGCACTATATTAGCTAAATTGCTCTATATTCGATTTTTTTTCCGAATATTCGCTATATTGCTATAACTTTGTTTTTTCGAATATTCGTAATATTCTAAAACAAGAATATATAGCAATATAGCGAATATTCGAAAAAAACAAATATAGAGCAATTTAGCTAATATAGTGCTATAATCTTTTTTTTATAGTTGTAATTTTTTTCCAATCTGAACTTCAGATGAGAAAAAAATTACAACTAATAGACAAAGAAGATTATAGCACTATATTAGCTAAATTGCTCTATATTTGTTTTTTTTCGAATATTCGCTATATTACTATATATTCTTGTTTTAGAATATTACGAATATTTGAAAAAACAAAGTTATAGCAATATAGTGAATATTCGAAAAAAAAAAACACGAATATAGAGCAATTTAGCTAATATAGTGCTATAATCTTCTTTGTCTAATAGTTGTAATTTTTTTCTCATCTGAAGTTCAGATTGGAAAAAAATTACCATTATAAAAAATAGATTATAGCACTATATTAGCTAAATTGCTCTATATTCGTTTTTTCGAATATTCGCTATATTGCTATAACTTAGTTTTTTCGAATATTCGTAATATTCTAAAACAAGAATATATAGCAATATAGCAAATATTAGAAAAAAACAAATATAGAGCAAAATTCGCAAACATTATACTCCTAAAGTCAAGTATATTGCAGCCTTCTTATTGGCCCACAAGCTAGAAGCAGGGAGGGATCATGTGTACTGTACTCAAATACAAAAAAAAAAAAAGTAAAAAAAAAATTCGAATGTTCGAAATTACGAATATATATAACTATATTCTAAATATTTGCGAATTTTCTAAGTACCTATATTCGCGATAAAAATGTGAAATTCGAATATTCGTGATCAACACTACTATCCGCCTCACGCCCAGCCACCACTGCATTTACCCAGTGTCCTGTTATGGAGATATAATGTCCCTGACCGTGCTTACTGGTCCACGTATTCGTAGTTAGGGGGACCTTGCCACAGATGGCGTTGCGCAGTACACACCTGATTTTGTCCCCCTCTTGGTTGTGCAGGAAAGGGATGGCACGTCTGGAAAAGTAGTGGCGGCTGGGCACGATGTACTGTGGGACAGCCACCGCCATAAGGCTTTTAAAACTCTCTGTCTCCACCGGACGGAATGACAGCATTTCAAAGGTCAGTAATTTTGAAATGCTGGCATTCAGCTCCAGGAATCACGGGTGGATAGGGGGGTACTTCCTCTTCCGCTCCAGTGTTTGGGAGATGGAGAGCTGAACGCTTCCGTGGGACATTGTGGAGATGCTTGGTGACCCAGGTGGTGGTGTTGCTGGCAGATCCTCTGTTTGCGGGATTGCAGGTGCCACTGTCACTCCAGAGGTGAATGAAAAGGCCGAGACTGCAGCAGAAGAAGAAGCAGGAGGAGCCAGAGACCTTTCTTTTTTTTGAGGCGTCTACTCCACTGCCGTTCAAGCTTTGCACTTAGATGCCTGGTCATGCAGGTTGTTCTCAGGTTGAGAACGTTTATGCCTCCCTTCAGGCTCTGATTGAACAGCATGCAAACCACTCGTGTCTTATCATCAGCACATTGTCTGAAGAACTGCCACGCCAGGGAACTCCTTGGAGCTGGCTTTGGGGTGCTCGGTCCCTTGCTGTGGTGGGCAGTAGCAGGCATACTGTCCAGGGGACTGCCACTCCGCTTTTGCACTCTGCTCCATCTTCTGCTGTGCTGGTGCAACCACCGCCTATTCATCCGAACTACACAGGTCACTCGCATGACCTTGATTCCATGTGGGGTCGAGGACCCTTATCCTCCACATCATCTTCCACCCAGTCTTCACCCCTACCCTCCTTGTCGGTCTGCACACTTTCGAAAGCCACAGCAGTTGGCACCTGTGTTTTGTCATCATCCGAGACGTGCTGCGGTGGTCCTCCCATGTACTCATCTTTAAACATAAGTGGTTGGGCATCGGTTCCACTTCTGGGGCAGGGCTAGGTGGATGGCCCTGGTAAACCCTGCTAGCAGAGTCATCAAAAAGTGACTGCTGCATGACTGTTTGGCTGATTTGCAAGACTGATGGACATGGGCTGCAGGTGCCAACTCTGATCTTTCAGCAGGAGACTGGGTGGGAGACAATTTAAATGAACTGGAGGCACTGTCAGCAACCCAATCTACTATCGCCTGTACTTGTTCTGGCCTCATTATTTGTAGAGCTGCATTAGGCCCAAGTTCGCCAAACCAAATACCGCTGAAGGTTCTGTCACCTACTCGTACCTGAAGAAGGTGTTTCACTTGTGCATGTAGCTGGCACAGCTCGACCGCGTCCTCTCCCTGCAACAGGAGTTCCACCAGCAGCACCACGACCGGAGCCACGTCCCTTATTTGACTCTCTCCTCATATTTCTCAAATTTAGGATCTTGCCCAAAATAGGTGTTTTTTTAATAACAGAATAGAACAGCAGTATCTAAAGAGTGTATCTCACACTGACAGATGCAGCAAAGGCTGCAAATTTAGTTTTTTGCCCAAAAT
Organism: Bufo gargarizans; assembly: GCF_014858855.1. Taxonomy (NCBI): domain Eukaryota; kingdom Metazoa; phylum Chordata; class Amphibia; order Anura; family Bufonidae; genus Bufo; species Bufo gargarizans. Next base: position 1,950,537 of record NC_058085.1, read on the forward strand.
AGGTGTTTTTTTAATAACAGAATATGACAGCAGTATATAACGCTTGAATTTAAAAAAGATTTTAGGGGTGGTCGAGAGATCTCCCATGATACAGCACTGTTGTCTGCCTGTGTCATCAAGTGCCGGCCGGTTTAATTATTTTAATTACATTGTACCTGAAAATTTAACTACTCTAACATCTTGGAGGCCCTATTGAGATATCCATCCTTGCTTGATTGAGACTGAACCACAGGGGAGCAGCACCCACGGGTCCAGGAACGGTAATCCTAGGTAAATGAGCCTTGAACTCAATGCTTTCCAGAAACTGTGGGGGTGCTTCAGGATCAGTCCAGCTGGCAGGGTTCGGGTATCTTTTCAGGTAGACTGTAATTGATTGATTTATGTCACTGTTTTTGAATGATTTAAAATGTTATTGAATTGTCATTGTGTATATGATTTTGCTACTAACTTGCGCAAACTGTAGATGGCGTGTGTTTGAGGACGTGAATCTTGTCTTGTCATTTTGTGTCCTGTGAAGGGTTAGCTGATTACAGAAACCTCTGAGCAGTATGTGAGTGAAGTGGCAGCTCCTGGAAACAGGAGAGGTCCATGTGAATCTGGATAGAGATCTTGCAGTTCCCGGTGTTCAACACGAAAGAAGGAGGCATTGGGTCAGGATCCAGTTTGTGTTCATTCTGCTACTAAGAGACTCTGCTTGTATTAACTCAAAGGGGTTAAGTGTGGAGAGGCTGGACACGCTCCATACGCTGTGGCTTCTCCCGAAGCATGCAGAATACGTGTGTCTATGTAGCGTACTAACTCACTATCCAGTAAATAAGAGCTATAGAATATAATAGCCAGATTTGACCTACTGATTGTGCTGGTAAAGAAGGTCTGATGTATGAAGAGCATATAGGGATTACCTTTGGGGTGTCCTTATATGTCTTTGTGTGCATATATTTATGGTATAGAAATTGTCAAAAAGTAATAGAAGGAGAATCTCCTCATTCAGAAGTTCCGCTTGTTCATAGATATCTAGCCTAACCTAACTAGAATATCTGTCAACTTAGAATATTTACATAGCGGCATAAACCACAAAGTTCAGGGATCACTACCCTGTCCTGGTTGCTATGGGAACTAAGTTTATCAAGCCAAGAAGGGAAAAAGAGGAAAAAGCGGTTACTCCTAAGATTACTATGACGGCCTTGATAAAGTTAGAACATGGGAAATGGGCAATTAAAGATGTTTCTGCCATTCTTAAGAAAGCAGGGATGCCGGGGGCAGTGGCTTGGCAGAAGAGAGTGATGGCTGTGTGAGAGATCTGCTCCTGCACCACAGCGACTTCTACACAGCAGAATCTTCACCAAGACTGACCTAACCAGCTGCAAATCCTCCTAAAACACCCACTGACAGCATGGGGAAGACTAAAAGAACCCTTCCAAGGCTCAACCACGGGAACTTGGACTCTTTCTTTGAGAGGGGAAAAATTAAAGATGGCGCCGGATCATACAGCAAGGCATCTTCCCCTGCTTCCATCCGCAGCACGTCCCCTGCACAAGCGCCTGGATCGCTCTCCCCACCAGAGAGAGCGAACTCCCCTCTTTCTCAAGAGATTACCCTACCTTCTCTTCCACCTACGCCAGAGGACACGAGGCCTCGGCCACTACCAGACGCGAGCAGATTTCCATCATGGCGCCAGACAAGACCAACCCGCAGTGTCTCCGCTAAGCAGCCCTAAAAAACAGAAGCCATGCAGGTCAGTGCCTCACAAAGGCCCAGTATGTACCCTAGCTCACAAACAGATTCACTTAGCAGTTTCCCAACCTCCGATAAACCACCCTCAAAGGAAACTTTAAAACGGATGTTGATGGCGCTAAAATCCTCTGCAGAAGGATATTGTATCCTTGATTAACCTGATGTCTGCCAGAATTCAGGAGGTGGAAGACAGGGTACTACTATATGTGGAGTAAAAAATGGGTGAATTTGCTACCTCCCAAAATGCAGTATTAGATGCTCATAATGACATGGCAGAAGAGGTAGAAGCTATAAAAAGAAAAAGGGCGGATCTTGAAGACTGCTCACGCAGAAATAACATCAAATTCAAAGGCATACCTGAAGAGGTACAACCCCAAGACCTTTCTGCCTACATAAAGAAGTTATTCAGCAAGCTGTTGCCATAACTGACAGAACATGATCTAATTATAGACAGGGCCCACAGGGTCCCCAAACCAAAACACCTGGGCCCCGATGTCCCCCAGAGACACCCTAGCAAGGATCCACTTCTTTCATGTCAAAGAAGCGATTATGTACAGTACAGACCAAAAGTTTGGACACACCTTCTCATTCAAAGAGATTTCTTTATTTTCATGACTATGAAAATTGTAGATTCACATTGAAGGCATCAAAACTATAAATTAACACATGTGGAATTATATATAACAAAAAAGTGTGAAACAACTGAAAATATGTCATATTCTAGGTTCTTCAAAGTAGCCACCTTTTGCTTTGATTACTGCTTTGCACACTCTTGGCATTCTCTTGATGAGCTTCAAGAGGTAGTCACCTGAAATGGTTTTCACTTCTCAGGTGTGCCCTGTCAGGTTTAATAAGTGGGATTTCTTGCCTTATAAATGGGGTTGGGACCATCAGTTGCGCTGTGGAGAAGTCAGGTGGACCATCAAGCACTACAAAGAAACTGGCTAACATGCGGACCGCCCCAGGAAAGGAAGACCAAGAGTCACCTCTGCTGCGGAGGATAAGTTCATCCGAGTCACCAGCCTCAGAAATCGCAGGTTAACAGCAGCTCAGATTAGAGACCAGGTCAATGCCACACAGAGTTCTAGCAGCAGACACGTCTCTAGAACAACTGTTAAGAGGAGACTGTGTGAATCAGGCCTTCATGGTAGAATATCTGCTAGGAAACTACTGCTAAGGACAGGCAACAAGCAGAAGAGACTTGTTTGGGCTAAAGAACACAAGGAATGGACATTAGACCAGTGGAAATATGTGCTTTGGTCTGATGACTCCAAATTTGAGATCTTTGGTTCCAACCACCATGTCGTTGTGCGACGCAGAAAAGGTGAACGGATGGACTCTACATGCCTGGTTCCCACCGTGAAGCATGGAGGAGGAGGTGTAATGGTGTGGGGGTGCTTTGCTGGTGACACTGTTGGAGATTTATTCAAAATTGAAGGCATACTGAACCAGCATGGCTACCACAGCATCTTGCAGCGGCATGCTATTCCATCCGGTTTGCATTTAGTTGGACCATCATTTATTTTTCAACAGGACAATGACCCCAAACACAACTCCAGGCTGTGTAAGGGCTATTTGACCATGAAGGAGAGTGATGGGGTGCTGCGCCAGTTGACCTGGCCTCCACAGTCACCGGACCTGAACCCAATCGAGATGGTTTGGGGTGAGCTGGACCGCTGAGTGAAGGCAAAAGGGCCAACAAGTGCTAAGCATCTCTGGGAACTCCTTCAAGACTGTTGGAAGACCATTTCAGGTGACTACCTCTTGAAGCTCATCAAGAGAATGCCAAGAGTGTGCAAAGCAGTAATCAAAGCAAAAGGTGGCTACTTTGAAGAACGCAGACTATGACATATTTTCAATTGTTTCACACTTTTTTATTATGTATATAATTCCACATGTGTTAATTCATAGTTTTGATGCCTTCAGTGTGAATCTACAATTTTCATAGTCATGAAAATAAAGAAAACTCTTTGAATGAGAAGGTGTGTCCAAACTTTTGGTCTGTACTGTATGCAGCAAGGAAAGTTGGCACTCTACCTTCACCTTTTCAGTCAGTGAAAATTATCATTGACCTATCAGCATCTAACTTGAGACAGAGGAGATCCCTCCTGTCCATCACATTTTCACTACGCAACTCCAACATAGTCTACCATTGGGGTTGTTCCTTAATGCTACTAATATCAAGAGATGGTCACTTTCATGCCGTTCGCACCCTTGAAGAGGGCAAAAAGCTGCTCCAAGAGTGGAAAATCCCACCATCATACACAGGAGTGGAAACAAGTGTCTTACAGAAGAAACCACAAAACCTGAGACACTGTGCAAAGCCTCATTGATAACTCCCCTGTTGAACCTGTCTAACCTTTTATTACAGGTTTAAAGCTCCCTAGGGAGTGTGACAACTATTGGGTCACACAACTTGCACCTATGGAGGTTCTTCTCTCTTTAATATATTATGTTCACCCTCCTGCACCGCCAGACAGCCTTTACACTCTTGGATTCATTGAAAGGACTTTCTGCCCTTCCTACCTACAAATGGTAACACCGTACTGGTTAATATGTTTGTATTTCACACGTTATACTGTTTTTGTTTTCTTATGTTAATTGCGTTGATTCACTCAAGTATCCACCAGACCAACTCTCTTAAGCAATATTTCATTCCCAGCATAAATCTTATTATTATGTACCATGGGGGTTAAAATAATGTCATTGAATGTGAAGAGTTTAAACTGTCCTCAAAAGAGACATTTTCTGTGAAAGGAGGCAGTCATGCAAGGGGCAGACATATTATACATCCAGGAGTCCCACCTCCTAAGCAATGATGCTAACAGTGTAAGACATTGCCTATTCCCTATAATAACTCACACACACCACTCTAAAAAGGCAAGTTTTTTTTTCATAGCTATCAGTAACTCAGTCTCTTTTACTCCCATTTCTCAAAAAGCTGGACCAAGGAGGGAGATACGTTATTTTGGTTTATTCCATGAATAACATTGTGTGCACATTGGTCAACATTTATGCCTCCAATGAATGCCAACTGTCATTCCTTCATAAATAAAATAGACAGATCCAAAAAATCAAAAAGGGTAAACTAATTCTATGTGGCGACTTCATCATAGACCCCTCTTTAGATTCCACTAATCCCTCCAGGTGCTCCACAAGCGGCTTGGCTTCCTTCATCCACTCTGAGGGTATAATTGACATTTGACGTGCTCAACACAGTCAAGAGAGAGATTGCTCTTTTTTCTCTCCCTCTTTTAAACTAGAGAGGGATAAACTGAGAACACTGTTGTTGCGGGAGTATGAGAAGGGGTTGCTCAGATTGAAATCTAAATACTATGCACAGGGTAACAAGGCAGAACGTCTATTAGCCAGACAACTCAAATCCCAACAAGCCAAATCCAAGATCCCACATATTACTCACCCTCTCACCAAAGCAAAACTGATAGATCTGAGAGATATTGCCAAACTATTTAGACTCTTCTATATAAACTTGTGCAATCTCAGGAACACAATCACCCTGCCAGAGAATTATGGTGAACTACTTTCAGACTTTCTACCAAAAGTCTCCCTACCCTCCTCCTTACCAACCCAACTAGAGGCTTTAAACGCCCCTCTAACTGACCTGGAGATTAAAAAATTAATATCGTCCCTCCCTCAAGGAAAATCCCCTGGACCTGACAATTCCACGCACTGCTTTTACCCCAATTAACCACTATCTTCAAAAAATGTCTGTCGGGATCACCCTTCCCTACAGAAATGCTGCAAGCCCTGATCCTAACACTTCCCAAACCTGGCAAATTCACTGATACCCCACAACATTTTAGACATATCTCCCTATTGAATTCGGACATTAAACTATTTGATAAACTTATTGCCTGTAGATTAGTCCCCATTCTCTCCCTACTAATCAAATCTGACCAAACAGGTATTGTTAAGGGCAGGCTAGCTTCTGATATCCGCAGAGTATCAGATCTCTTAAATTATGCTTTAATCCACAAAACCCCCTCCTAGCGGTGACCGTGGATGCTGATAAAGCATTCGACTGCCTTCACTGGCCTTTTACCTTCTTGGTCCTAGACGTGATGGGCTTTCAAGGCCCCACACTGAATGCTATCTCCAGCCTCTACTCTAACCCTATTGCAAAGGTCTTTGTGAATGGGGTGTTATCTAATAGCTTCACAATCACTAACGGATCCCATCAGGGATGTCTACTCTCGTCCCTACTTTTCATTTTAGCCTTGGGGCCCCTAGCCCAACATATTCGCAACACAGATGAGATAGAGGGCTTTGTTGTGGGCCCCTCCACCCACACCATCTTGCTTTATGCAGATTACATTATTCTCACTCTATCATATCCATCTAGATCTCTTGGGAGGGCTTTACAGGTGATCTCCCACTTTGGTTTACTGTCATATTACAAAATCAATGAGTCTAAATCACAAGTCCTCCCTATCAACATCTACATTTCTGAAATCAGGCAACGGAAAACCCTTTACCCTCTGGTAAAATTGTGAATCTCTTTTGATTACCCTTGAGCTTGACCTCAACAGCTTTGCTATGAAAGAAATATCCTGGGTGGGAAGAATAGCTGCGTTCCAAATGATGACCTTGCCCAAACGTATACAGTATATATGTTCAGAGCACTCCCCATCCCTATCCCAGAAACCTTCTTTAAGAAAGCGCAAACAATCCAGAATAACTACCTCTGGAAATCGGGTAAACCCTGAATAGCTCACAACTTGATGACTAGAAGGCGGAATGTTGGGGGTCTGGGTCTTCCCAGCATAAAGGATTACTACTGTGCAATTGGTCTGTAGTTTCTGAGGGAATGGTGGAATGATTCAACCAGCAAACAGTGGATTCAAATTGAGTCAGCTTCTATAGATTCTGACTCACTGAAAAATTACCTTGTGCAGCTTTTTGTCACAACCAGACAGCTGAGAAGCTCTGACAGAGGCCTTTCAGAACCTCCTCCTTGAATTTCTGTGTTGTGGTATTCAGCTCCTCCTCTCGTCAGCCTCTCTCAGCTGTCATGTCTTAATTGCTTCCCTTTAAATGCCTCCCCAGAATGCTTTTCTGGGCGGCTTATATTACTTCCTGGAGTGTGTGTGCACGCTGATCTGTCCTCCTGTTTGCTTCAAAGCTAAGTGTACTTTTATATGTTAATATCTGTTTGCTGGATCCCAGATGACCCTGACTCCCTCCGTGTCTTGTGTAGGGAGCCGGTGGTCGTGTCCCCTCACTATAGTAGGGTGCTCAGGGCTTTATAGTCAAGGTTCGTGGATATGCAAACCTCCACCATTAGGATCTTTGCATAGGCTGAGCAGCCAGGGAAAGTGCCAGGTCTTCTGCAGGGGTCTCCCTTGGTTCCTTAGTTTTTGGATCCAGCGAGTCGTTTATACATGTTGCTTTGCCTTGTTACCTGTACACATTCCGTGACATTATAAGCCGCCAAAACCGTCTTAAGCATGGATCCGGTTTCACTTTTGGCTGAACGCTTCCAGGGTCTTTCATTGGAGGTAGCTGACCTCCGTAAGACTTTGTCTCAGCTTCAAGTGACCGGTTCAGCTTGCGTTCATGGAGCTTGTTCTGAGCCTAAGATCTCGCTCCCAGATACGTTCTCCGGGGGTAGTGAGAATTTTGTGCGTTTTAGAGAGGCTTGCAAACTCCATTTTCGCCTTCTTCCCCATTCTTCTGGTGATGAGGAACGGAGGGTGGGGATCATTATATCGCTGCTCAGGGGTAACGCTCAGTCCTGGGCCTTTTCGCTGCCGGAGGGGGCACGGCCCCTCCGTTCAGTGGATGAATTCTTTTTAGCCCTGGGTCAGATATATGATGATCCGGATCGTATTGCTCTGGCGGAGTCTAGACTACGTCTCCTATGCCAGGGTAAACAATCCGCAGAAATATACTGCTCAGAATTTCGGAGTTGGGCAGCTGATACTGGTTGGAATGATGCTGCACTCCGAAGTCAATTTTGCCATGGTCTTTCAGAGGGATTGAAAGATGCATTTGCCTTTCATGAAAGGCCTATTTCTTTGGACTCTGCTATGTCTCAGGCCGTTCGTATTGACAGGCGTCTTAGAGAGAGAGGAGAGATCTCTCTTTCCTGTCATACTCGGTCCCAGGACTGTGCAGCGGTCCCATTCTCTGCGCAGGGGTCTCAGTCGCTGTCAGCCCCTTCTGAGCAGGAGCCCATGCAGCTGGGGTTGATTGCTTCTGACAATAGAAGATTCAGCCCGCATGAGAGGGTTTGTTTTTGTTGTGGAGGTATTAATCATTTGGCAAATATTTGTCCCTCTAGGAGATTCAGGCAGTTCTCTGGGTATAATAAAGAAACAAAGAGGAAAAAATCTTTGAAAAATGTTCCGTCTGTTACTATTGGCAGGATTGAGGCGGAAATTGAAGATTTTCCGTTTGCTTGTAGTTCCTGTTTTGTCCTGCCGGCTAGGGTGGCGCTAGAGAGCAAGAACATTTTTTGTGAGATTTTTGTGGATAGTGGAGCAGCGGTTAATCTCATTGATAATCACTTTGCGATAACTCATGGTTTCCAGGTGTGCGCTTTGAGAAAGGATATTCCTGTGTTTTCTATCGATTCCGCTCCACTTTCTCAGAAGTCATTAAAGGGCATAGTTCACAATATCCGTTTAATTGTGAGTGATGCTCATGTTGAGGATGTGTCATGTTTCGTCCTTAGCGGTTTGCCGACTCCTCTAGTGTTGGGGCTACCCTGGCTCACTAAACATAACCCCACCATTGATTGGCAAGCAAGGCAAATAAATGGTTGGAGTGACTTTTGCAGAGAGAATTGCCTCACGACATCTGTTTCTGAGGTTGCTACTAAGACTGTACCATCTTTTCTCTCTGAATTTTCGGATGTCTTCTCTGAGAGTGGAGTTCAGGATTTGCCCCCGCACAGGGAGTACGATTGCCCTATTAATCTCATCCCAGACGCCAAGCTGCCTAAATCTCGTTTATACAATCTTTCCCAACCTGAGAGGATCGCTATGCGTACTTATATCTCTGAGAGTCTGAGAAAGGGACACATACGACCCTCAAAGTCACCTGTTGCCGCTGGTTTTTTCTTTGTTAAGAAAAAAGATGGTTCTTTAAGACCTTGTCTGGATTTCAGGGAGCTGAACAATATCACAATTCGTGACCCTTATCCGCTTCCTCTGATCCCGGACCTGTTTAACCAGGTTGTTGGGGCTAAAGTCTTTTCCAAATTAGATTTAAGAGGGGCATACAACCTGGTCAGGGTCAGAGAAGGGGACGAATGGAAGACGGCCTTCAATACCCCTGAGGGCCATTTTGAGAATTTGGTTATGCCTTTTGGGTTGATGAATGCCCCAGCCGTTTTTCAGCATTTCGTGAACAGCATTTTTTATCATTTGATGGGAAAATTTGTATTGGTGTATTTGGATGACATTTTGATTTTTTCTCCCGATTTCAAAACTCATAAGGAACATTTACGTCAGGTCTTGCTCATCCTGCGGGAGAATAAATTATATGCGAAACTGGAGAAATGTGTGTTTGCGGTTCCAGAAATTCAATTTCTGGGGTTTCTTCTCTCCGCTTCTGGTTTTCGCATGGACCCCGAGAAGGTCCGCGCTGTGCTTGAGTGGGAGCTTCCTGAGAATCAAAAGGCGCTGATGCGTTTTTTGGGCTTTGCCAATTATTACAGGAAGTTCATTTTGAATTATTCTTCTATTGTTAAACCACTCACTGATATGACCAGAAAGGGGGTAGATTTTTCTTCTTGGTCAGTAGAGGCGCGTAAGGCCTTTTCTGATATCAAGGAGAGTTTTGCTTCCGCTCCCATCTTGGTGCAACCTGATGTTTCATTACCCTTCATAGTTGAGGTTGATGCTTCTGAGGTGGGTGTGGGGGCGGTCTTGTCTCAGGGTTCCTCTCCTGCCAATTGGCGACCGTGTGCCTTTTTCTCAAGAAAACTCTCCTCCGCAGAGAGAAATTACGATGTGGGAGATAGGGAATTGTTGGCCATCAAGTTGGCTTTTGAGGAATGGCGCCATTGGCTAGAGGGGGCCAGACACCCTATTACCGTATTTACTGACCATAAAAATCTGGCCTACTTGGAGTCAGCCAAGCCTCTGAACCCGAGACAGGCCAGATGGTCGTTGTTCTTTTCTAGGTTTAATTTTGTTGTCACGTTCCGCCCTGGAGTTAAGAATGTGAAGGCAGATGCCCTGTCACGTTGTTTTCCGGGAGGCGGGAATTTTGAAGACCCGGGTCCCATTTTGGCTGAAGGTGTGGTGGTCTCTGCTCTTTTTCCTGAATTGGAGGCAGAGGTGCAGGCAGCCCAGTCAGAGGCTCCTGATCTTTGTCCTCCTGGGAGGTTGTTTGTGCCTCTCGCTTTAAGACACAAGATTTTTAAAGAACACCACGATACGGTCCTTGCTGGGCACCCGGGGGTAAGAGCCACACTGGATCTCATCGCTCGGAGATTCTGGTGGCCTGCGCTTCGTAAGTCGGTTGAGGGTTTTGTGGCAGCCTGCGAGACTTGCGCTCGTGCCAAGGTCCCTCATTCACGGCCATCAGGTCCTCTCCTTCCCTTACCCATTCCTTCCCGTCCTTGGACACATCTGTCCATGGACTTTATCACGGACCTGCCTCGTTCCTCGGGGAAGACTGTGATTCTGGTGGTGGTGGACCGTTTTAGCAAAATGGTGCATTTCATCCCTTTTCCTGGTTTGCCCAATGCTAAGACGCTGGCGCAGGCATTTGTTGATCACATTGTCAAGTTGCACGGTATTCCTTCAGACATAGTCTCTGATAGGGGCACGCAGTTTGTTTCCAGATTCTGGAAGGCTTTCTGTTCTCGCTTGGGGGTTCGGTTGTCATTCTCTTCTGCTTTCCACCCGCAGTCGAATGGCCAGACAGAGCGCGTCAATCAGAATCTGGAGACATATCTGCGTTGTTTTGTGGCGGAGAATCAAGAGGATTGGTGTTCTTTTTTGTCCCTTGCTGAGTTTGCTTTAAATAACCGTCGTCAGGAGTCCTCTGATAAGTCACCATTTTTTGGTGCATATGGGTTTCATCCACAGTTTGGGACTTTCTCGGGAGAGGGGTCTTCTGGTTTACCTGATGAGGACAGATTCTCCTCGTCTTTGTCATCTATTTGGCAAAAGATTCAAGATAATCTAAAGAGCATGAGTGAGAGATATAAGCGTGTGGCTGATAAGAGACGTGTGCTTGGTCCGGACCTGAATGTTGGTGATCTGGTGTGGTTGTCTACCAAGAATATCAAATTGAAGGTTCCCTCCTGGAAGTTGGGTCCTAGGTTTATTGGGCCTTACAAAATCCTGTCTGTCATCAATCCTGTTGCATACCGTCTTGATCTTCCTCAGACTTGGAAGATCCATAATGTTTTTCATAAGTCCTTATTGAAACCTTATGTTCAACCCATTGTACCCTCGCCTTTGCCTCCTCCTCCGATTATGGTTGATGGGAATCTTGAATTTCAGGTCTCTAGGATTGTGGATTCTCGTCTTGTCCGCGGTTCTCTTCAGTACCTTGTTCAGTGGGAGGGGTATGGTCCTGAGGAGAGGATGTGGGTCCCAGTGACGGACATTAAGGCCTCTCGTCTCATCAGGGCATTCCATAGGTCCCATCCTGAGAAGGTGGGTTCTGAGTGTCCGGAGTCCACTCGTAGAGGGAGGGGTACTGTCACAACCAGACAGCTGAGAAGCTCTGACAGAGGCCTTTCAGAACCTCCTCCTTGAATTTCTGTGTTGTGGTATTCAGCTCCTCCTCTCGTCAGCCTCTCTCAGCTGTCATGTCTTAATTGCTTCCCTTTAAATGCCTCCCCAGAATGCTTTTCTGGGCGGCTTATATTACTTCCTGGAGTGTGTGTGCACGCTGATCTGTCCTCCTGTTTTCTTCAAAGCTAAGTGTACTTTTATATGTTAATATCTGTTTGCTGGATCCCAGATGACCCTGACTCCCTCCGTGTCTTGTGTAGGGAGCCGGTGGTCGTGTCCCCTCACTATAGTAGGGTGCTCAGGGCTTTATAGTCAAGGTTCGTGGATATGCAAACCTCCACCATTAGGATCTTTGCATAGGCTGAGCAGCCAGGGAAAGTGCCAGGTCTTCTGCAGGGGTCTCCCTTGGTTCCTTAGTTTTTGGATCCAGCGAGTCGTTTATACATGTTGCTTTGCCTTGTTACCTGTACACATTCCGTGACACTTTTATGGTGTTGCACGCCTGCCAAACTTCTCCTAACCATAGCATACGCGGGGACACTATGGCAACTATTCCACCGCTCCCATGGAGATCTGGACACTTTCCCATATAACTTGATTCCTCTCCAAATTCTAGAAAACAATATTAAGAATATTAACCTCTCAAATTGGCATAGATCAGATTGTTCAGGGTAATTCGCTACTCCCCTTTGAGACGATCCAAACCTCTCTTCCCCTACCACACAAGGAGGTATTCAACTATTTGAGAATAAGACACTACCATTATTCCCACTTCAAACTCCCCCCTAAGGTTTTTCAAAACCAAACACATCACAAAAAACATTCCACAAAGTACATTTATGACCCGATCAATGATAAGACGGCCTTTGTTAAGTCTAGGCCCATCTTAATGTGGGAATTAGACCTGAGACATTATCTTTAACATATTTTTAACATTGCCAAAACGGATCCGTCATTAACTCCATTGAAAGTCAATAGGGGACAGATCTGTTTTCTATTGTGGCAGATTGTGGCAGAGAAAACAACATGTTGTGGTTTGGTCTCCGGTCTGGGAACGAAACTAAATGGAATGGAATGCATTTTGGAGCATTACATTCTGTTCAGTTTTGTTCTCATTGACGATGAATGGGGACAAAACTGAATTTTTTTGCCCCGATATTGAGCCCCTATGATAGAACTCAATACCTGAAAACTTTAACGCTAGTGTCAAAGTACCCTTAGTCAGCATATTTGCAGATCAGGATTTTGATGTAAACACACCAGAGAGTAGAGATGGATGGATACTTAGAACCTGTTTCATTAATGGATTGAAAGAAGAATTAAGAACAGATTTAATGAAAATCCATCCAGAATGTATGCATTCCTCTCTTGATGAAACATTACAGGGAGTGCAGAATTATTAGGCAAGTTGTATTTTTGAGGATTAATTTTATTATTGAACAACAACCATGTTCTCAATGAACCCAAAAAACTCATTAATATCAAAGCTGAATATTTTTGGAAGTAGTTTTTAGTTTGTTTTTAGTTTTAGCTATTTTAGGGGGATATCTGTGTGTGCAGGTGACTATTACTGTGCATAATTATTAGGCAACTTAACAAAAAACAAATATATACCCATTTCAATTATTTATTTTTACCAGTGAAACCAATATAACATCTCAACATTCACAAATATACATTTCTGACATTCAAAAACAAAACAAAAACAAATCAGTGACCAATATAGCCACCTTTCTTTGCAAGGACACTCAAAAGCCTGCCATCCATGGATTCTGTCAGTGTTTTGATCTGTTCACCATCAACATTGCGTGCAGCAGCAACCACAGCCTCCCAGACACTGTTCAGAGAGGTGTACTGTTTTCCCTCCTTGTAAATCTCACATTTGATTATGGACCACAGGTTCTCAATGGGGTTCAGATCAGGTGAACAAGGAGGCCATGTCATTAGATTTTCTTCTTTTATACCCTTTCTTGCCAGCCACGCTGTGGAGTACTTGGACGCGTGTGATGGAGCATTGTCCTGCATGAAAATCATGTTTTTCTTGAAGGATGCAGACTTCTTCCTGTACCACTGCTTGAAGAAGGTGTCTTCCAGAAACTGGCAGTAGGACTGGGAGTTGAGCTTGACTCCATCCTCAACCCGAAAAGGCCCCACAAGCTCATCTTTGATGATACCAGCCCAAACCAGTACTCCACCTCCACCTTGCTGGCGTCTGAGTTGGACTGGAGCTCTCTGCCCTTTACCAATCCAGCCACGGGCCCATCCATCAGGCCCATCAAGACTCACTCTCATTTCATCAGTCCATAAAACCTTTGAAAAATCAGTCTTGAGATATTTCTTGGCCCAGTCTTGACGTTTCAGATTGTGTGTCTTGTTCAGTGGTGGTCGTCTTTCAGCCTTTCTTACCTTGGCCATGTCTCTGAGTATTGCACACCTTGTGCTTTTGGGCACTCCAGTGATGTTGCAGCTCTGAAATATGGCCAAACTGGTGGCAAGTGGCATCTTGGCAGCTGCACGCTTGACTTTTCTCAGTTCATGGGCAGTTATTTTGCGCCTTGGTTTTTCCACACGCTTCTTGCGACCCTGTTGACTATTTTGAATGAAACGCTTGATTGTTCGATGATCACGCTTCAGAAGCTTTGCAATTTTAAGAGTGCTGCATCCCTCTGCAAGATATCTCAATATTTTTGACTTTTCTGAGCCTGTCAAGTCCTTCTTTTGACCCATTTTGCCAAAGGAAAGGAAGTTGCCTAATAATTATGCACACCTGATATAGGGTGTTGATGTCATTAGACCACACCCCTTCTCATTACAGAGATGCACATCACCTAATATGCTTAATTGGTAGTAGGATTTCGAGCCTATACAGCTTGGAGTAAGACAACATGCATAAAGAGGATGATGTGGTCAAAATACTCATTTGCCTAATAATTCTGCACTCCCTATAGTTGTAATTTGAAGTTTAGAAGAACAGTTTAATAAGAGTAAAAGGAAGCATGCAGCAAAACAGACAGCTTTCCCCGTAATCATATATACTGAGCCTCAGCAGCAGTAGAGCCCCGTAATTATATATACTGAGCCTCAGCAATCAGAAGAGCCCACGGTACTAAAGGTACCACCCCACCCCGGTCCACAAGCATTAATAAAGCTGACACTACCTGATGGAAAAGATGTTAACTGTATAGTTGACACGGGGCCATACTATTCTAAAAGCTCATGAAATTTCAGAGAAATATCTAATCCCTGACAAAGTTGTGGGGGTAGGGTTGGGAGGGAAACCGTGTGCTCTAAAACAGACTAAACCATTGCAGGTTCGAATTGATGATGCAACAAACATTTGTATGCAATTATTGGTATCAGAAAGTTGCCCTGTGAATTTACTTGGTGCAGATGTATTGAATGCAATCAATGCAATTATCAGATTTGGAATGAAAGATGTATCGGTAACAGGGCCCCTTATGGAACCCATCTTTAAAGTGCTAAGTGCCATGATTAATTGACTTGTACCAGAGCCCTTAGAAGGAGGATGTCCTCCTCCCCAGATAAGGAGGTAGAGGACATGCTTGCAAAAGTCCCTACAGACTTATGGGTCAAAAGCAAAACTGATGTTGGCTTACTTAGGGTAACCCCAGTGAAAATTAAATTGAAGCCTGGTACAGTACCTGTTAAAATGAAGCAGTGTCCCATGAGCAAAGATCAAACTGCAGCAATAGCACTACAATTGGAAGAATATCTAATGATAAAGGTTATAAGGTAATGCTGATCCCCTTATAATACGTCTTTATTTCCAATAAAGAAAAAACTTGAGTCAGGAAAGCCCCAAGCATACAGAATGATCCATGATCTCAGAGAAATTAACAAGTTAATGGTTATAGATACGCCCATTGTACCAACCCCACATATGTTGCTCAATCAGATTCCTTCAAATTCTGCATACTTCACAGACATTGATTTGGCAAATGCTGTCTTTTCAGTCCCCATGGAAGAGGATAGCCAGCTACATCTGGCTTTCACCTTCAACGGAAAACAGTATTGTCGGACCAGATTACCACAGGGAGGTGCTACATCGCCCTCTGAGTTTACTGAGGCAATGGCAAGTGTGCTCCAGTCCTGGCACCCAGAGCACGGGAACACTCAATTGCTCCAGTCTGTACATGACCTACTTCTATGTACTACCAGTAAGACAATCTGCCTCAAGGAAATATATTCACTTTTGTTATTCTTGTGGCTGGATTGATGCAAGGTCTCAAAGGATAAACTGCAGATTGCAAGACTTAAAGTGGTGTTTTTGGGACATTGTATCTCTCATCAGGCAAAGCACACAACCCCGGATCGAAAAAGGGCGCCCAACTAACTGAGCCTACTAGTGTCTGAGAATTAAAAACATTTGTTGGCATAGTTAGTTATGTTAGAGAGTGGTTTCCATCTGCTTCATCCCTCATGCAGCCACTCTTTGATGTTTTGTCAGTCTGCAATACGGGACAACCCTATTTGTTTATTGAGAAAGCAAAAAGTCAGGTACTAGGAGTTGAAACAAGCTATTATAGCTGCACCCTGGTTGGGAATACCAAATTATGAGCTTGGTTTCAACTTATTTTGCCATGAAAACACAGGACATGCCGAGGGAGTTTTGACTCAGTTACATGGGGGTAAACATCGTCCACTAGGCTACTACTCGGTTCAACTAGATGTAGTGGCTAGAGGTGCCCCTTCTTGTGTACGGGCAGTAGCTGTCGATGCCTTGCTGACTGAACAGATTGCTGACATGCCTCTGGATTATGCATTGACAATTTATGTACCTCATGCAGTCCAGGAACTTTTGTCACAGGCAAAGATTCGACATTTGTCAATGGTAAGACTAACAAAATATGAAGTGATGCTTCTCACCCCACCAAACATAACAATAAAAAAATGTAAAATCCTGAATCCAGCTATCTTACTTCCAGAGTCTAATTAGGTAGATTATTTCATGAGTTATTTACAAGTTTCTGACCACTTATAAAATGTGTTCAGTGTGCTGCCCTTCACACACTGATAGCAACACCGCAGGAGAAATGCGAGCACAGGCTTCCAGTATCCGTAGTTTCAGGTGCTGCACATCTCGTATCTTCACAGCTATTAAAGAATTGTGCCCAAAATGGCTTTATTTAAAATAAGTGAATAGAACCACACTATGTAAAGGCTTTATCTCACAATGACATATGCAGCAATGGCTGCAAAAATAACTTTTTTTTCCCCAAACTCATGTTTGTTTAATAACTAAATATGACAGTAGTATATAATTCTTGAATTTTACACGTGCTGGTGCTGCAAGGCCAGAAAAAATAGTGGATTTTGGCAAAAAAGTATGTTTTTAAAAACCCAGAAAATGATGGCTGTATTTCTAGCTTAAATTGCACACTGACTAATCCAGATGTTGTATATTGTCAAAAAAGTTTAGTTTTTTTTTGTAACAGAATATGAAAGCTGTACATAGTAAACTTGAATTTAACCCTTGCAGATCTGTAAAATAGTGGATTTTGGCAAACAAGTGTGTTTTTTAAAACCCATAAAATTATGGCTGTATTTCTAGATTAAATTGCACACTGAATAAAGCCTGCAAATGCACCAGATGTTGTAAATTGCAAAAAAAAAAAAATTGATTATTTGTGCTGTTTTTAAAGCTTGGATTTCAATGTCCCAAAAGCTCAGATGCAGTGCTGGTGCACTGAGCTTGCATAAAATGGCCGCCGCCACTGCCCCCTCTTAACTGACTTATGAAAGTTTTTTTTTTTTTCCGGTCTCTGGGCTCAGAGCAGGATAAAAAAAATGTGCCCTGCACCCACACAACACAATGTATGTAGACAGTTTGATTCACGTTTTAAACAAAGATTCTCTCCTATTCTCTCCCTGAAATCACCAGCAGCATCCTCTCCCTACACTAAGCACAGCAGAGTGACGTGCAGCGCTACGTGACTCCAGATTATATAGAGGCTGGGTCACATGCTACACTGGCCAATCACAGCCATGCCATTAGTAGGCCATTAGTAGGCATGGCTGTGATGGCTTCTAAGGTCAGACAGTTAAACGCTTGTTGATTGGCTGCTCTGCAGCCTTTCAAAAAGCGCCAAGAAAGCGCCGAACACAGAACCCGAACTTTTAGTGAAATGTTCGGATTCGGGTCCGGGGTCCAAAAATCCTAAAGTTTACAGTTCGGGTTCGCTCAACCCTAAAGTATTTCATTGTTGCTCAAAAAGTATGTTGCACCTCCGGAACCATTGCCGTTACCGCGCCCTCCAATTATTGTCGATGGCAATTTGGAGTTTCAGTTGGCAAGAATTGTTGATTCTCATTTTGTCCATTGCGCCCTTCAATATCTGGTGCATTTGAGGGTTTACAGTCCGGAAGAAAGAATGTGGGTGCCAGTGTCGGAAGTAAACGCCAGCAGGTTAATTCATTCTTTCTACATTTCTCATCTGGAAAGAGCTGGTCCTGAGTGTCTGGTAGGCCCCTCGTAGAAAGGGGGGCACTGTCACGAGGGTGTCAGGACCTATTGCTGACCCTGTTGTGTCTGGGGTCAGAAGGTTGTAGCGGGTGGCTAGCGGGTGGCTTCTCACTCGGTTTCAAGGGATCGCTCCATGACCTAGTTGTGGGAATGGATTCCGGTCCAGGTTTTCCTGCTTTTGTTTGCAATCCTTTTTCTCCCATTTAGGAATCAATAGCTTTTCCTTTCAGCTGTTCTTTGTCAGCCACTCCCAGCTACTATATATTCTCCCTTTCTAGTTCCCTTGTTTGCCAGATATAGACCTTCCTTCCAGATTTTCTATTCTGACCTCTGTTGGAGTTGCTGTGGAACTGTTTTGAACTGGTGGTGACAGATCTCCAGTTTTCTCCTGTTTGTTGTCTCCTGTTTGTTGTCTCCCTTCGGGGATTGTATGTGGCACTAGTGTTGTTTGTCCTTTCTCTGTTGTTACCCTAGTTGTCAGTGGTGAGGACTAGTGCTCATATCGCCCTATTCACTACCTAGGGCTTCTTACATGGTAAGCCAGGGACGAGGCATGTGATTGGCGCATGGGTGAGCAGTCCGTCTAGGGATGTCAGGGAAGCCAGGTGCCAGTGCTAGGTGAGTAAGGGGTCACCACCGTTATGACATTCACACCTATTGGTGTTACTGGAGAGAAACATCTGTAAGTTATAATTCAGTTTATGAGCAAATAAATTGAACTATGGTGCCCCCTATTGGCACAACTGGAGAAAAGGCGACCTCAGTAAATATATAGATCATCTCTGGTTGAGGCCCTTGGAGTATCTAGTGGGAGATCAACACTGGTGTAAGAGAAAACTGGCTTAGTTGCCTCGAACAACCAATCATATTCCACCTTTCATTTTTCAGAGCTCCTTTATAATCTGTAAATCTGTGTAATCTGATCGGTTTCTATGGGCAACTAAGCCAGGTTTCCTTTACAACAGTTTTGCTAAATCTCCTCCTAGTTTTCAGTCTCAAAATCCAGGAAGCTTCTTTATTAAACAAGAGTCTTTGTAGACCTTTTAACACGTTTTATTGCATAGAACAAAAAATCTACCAGGGATCCATTATGCACCTCAAAAAAGTGCTTTGATGCTCCTGATACATTGCTATTCTCATTATTAAAGTGCTTTTCTAGTCTACAGATAGGTCACCAATATCAGATCAGTATGGTCCAGTACCCAGCACCCTCATGATCATCCGCTTCCAGCAGCCACCAGTGAGGGAAACAAAAAGAAAAGGTGGACTTGAAAGAGAGCCGAGGTGCAGTATTCTGGGATGGGATAGAGCCTTCTCATCCAGCTCCGTATCTGGTGCTGGCAGCTGCCGCTAATAGCTCATTGGTTGGTTTGTCAGTTGTTGGACCGCCCCACCAATTTGATATTGATGACCATTGTGGGCAACTCTTAGCTGCAGCGGTTACTTGCGGTGATGATGCTGGATGAACAGTGAGGGACCCAGAAAGCATCACATAAGATTGGCAAGGTGTTATTCATTTTTTAAGAATGTTGTAACAACTTTTTTGTAAAAAAAATAAATAAAATGGTTAAAACTAATTTCATGGTATAAGGCAGAGGTGGGGAACCTTTTTGCTGCCGAGGGCAATTTGGGTATTTGTAACATCGTTCGGGGGCCATACAAAATTCTTAAAATAAAAATTTGACTGCTGTATTTGGTCAAACATATAAGTTACTTAGGGGTAAGTTACATAAATTGCACTTCAATAAAAAAAAAATCTAGAGCACTGTACTTTTGCAGCACAAAATGGCGCCTGCGCTATAAATATTACATATAGTACAGGCGCTATTTTGACCACATATAATATTTAAGTTGAGAATGTTATATGTTTAGTTCTTTATTTGGCATTATTGGCAGCCAATCTCATCCCAGAGGGGTCCAGAGAGGGGCTCACTCAGCCTTCACACTCCCTGCCACTGTCCCTTCCTCTTTCTCCATAACTGTCCCTACCTTTGTCCCTTTCTCAGCCTCAGATCTGCCCCCACCTCCATCAGCCTAAAATATGCCTCCTATAAGACCCCCCAGCCTACATCAGCCCCAGATCAGACCCTCATCAGACCCTCCCCAGCCTTAGATCAGACCCCCAGGCTCAGATCACAACCCCATCATACCTCCCAACCTCAGATCATACCCTCCCTAGCCTAGATCAGCCTCCATCAGACCCCCTAGCCTACATCAGCCTCAGATCAGACCCTCATCAGACCTTCCCCAGCCTTAGATCAGCCCCCCAGACTCAGATCACAACCCCATCAGACCTGCCAACCTCGGATCAGACCCTCCCTAGCCTAGATCAGCCTCCATTAGACCCCCAGCCTCAGATCACATCCCCATCAGACCTCCCAACCTTGGATCATCCCCCATCAGACCCCCAGCCTCAGATCACACCTCCATCAGACCTCCCAACCTCAGATCAGCCCCCCATCACACTCTCCCTAACCTCATATCATCCCCCATCAGGCCGTCCCTAGCCTCAGATCAGACCCCCATCAGATCCCCCAGCCTCAGATCAGCCCCCCCAGCCTCAGATCAGCCCCCCAGCCTCAGATAAGACCCCTATCAGAACCCCAGCCTCAGGTAAGCCCACCCTGCATCAGATCAGACCCCATCAGACCCTCCTCACCCCAATCAGACATTTAAAATAAATAAATAAATAAACACCTCTCCAGCTCCGCGCTGTACTGTGACCTGACAGCGCACAGTGTCCGGCCATAGTGCGCTTCTACGTGCACTACGTCCTCACACTGTAGTGTCAGGACACAGTATGGGGCCGGAAGAAGATCAGGGAAGGTGAGTACAGCTAGTAATGCGCTGTTCTCACCTTCCTGTGCCTCCCGCATGCTAATGACAGCTTCCATAATGGCCCATAACAGTTACATGCCCGGTGGCACATAACAGTGACATGTGTAACACCTCGGAGTGGTGTTACCACTCCTACAACCTGCTACTGTCTCTAATGGGCTAACATAAATGTCATCTTATGCGTTTCTGTCCAGGTCCTCTACATTGTGCAGTGATGTGATTACGGTGCAGCTGTTTTTACATGTAATGTGCCAGGTTCACCAGCAGGTGACAGAGTAAATGGCAGAGCTATCCTTAGACAGAATGGAACTTACCATTCCATTCACCCCCCTTTTGGAAGAAGTGGGCCAGTGCTGCTTCCTGCCGGAAGGGTGGGGCAGAAGTTTCCAGTTAGTTCTAGTGGTAGTTCTAAGCTGGACAGGAGTGAAGCAAGTTGGGGCAGTCTCAGGGGTGCCTATGCCAGCCAGAGCACCCTAAGCTCTGCTGGCTATGGAAGATGATATCTGGAATCGAAGCTGTCTGAATCGCAGAGCATAGGCGAACCACAGCAAAAGCGCAATCTCTCTCCAGTGGTCATGGGAAGACCGCCCTCCCTATGAATATTCATGCTCACGTGACCGCTGAAGTTGCTGTCACATGACACACCTCCCTGTGGATATACACATGACTATGTGACCATGCATTTATTTGTTTTACATTTAATAAAACACTTGTTTTCAAGAAAATATCAAATGGATAATCCTTCTAGGTGTCCCTTAGCCTATCTTCAGTGTTATCCCCTATTTTAATAAATATAGTATAATCTGCCTTAGAATGACACCTGAGGGCCCCCCCCCCTTTGGGGTCAGCCCACAGGTGCATTTTGTTGGTGGTTTTGGGGTGTTTTCTATGGCCCACTGGCTATAAATACCTACTTGTTCACTATTTATGCTGTAAAACCCGATGAAGGGGAATTGTTTATCCCCGAAACTCGTTGTTTTTATATATATACTCTATCTTCTAATAAATAAATTTTTATCTGATCATCAAGACCATCTCGAACAGTGGTTTTGCACCTGAGCAGAATTTTGTTCACTACAGTACAGAATAGAAAGCAGAGTTGTCGAGTTTACCTGCCAGTTTATGCTAAAGCCTGCTGGAACCAAGACAAAGTCTGCCAGTCGTTTGGATGAAAGTTTACCCAAGTAAAGCTGCCATTGAACTTTACCACAAGGTCTGGACTCAAGGTATTTTTCCTTCACCCCTCAATTATTCCCCATTTGTTTTATTTCGGAGCCAAAGTCTGGGGTCCAGCAGTATCCAGGTAGGAGCACCGTGACTCATAAAGAGACTTATAGGCCGCACCACGCCACTTGGCATTTTCAACTAAACCTGGGACGTGACAGGGCCTGGGGGCAGAGCTTTGCACATGGCCAGTGGCCCATAACAATGGCATGCCTAGTGGCCCATAACAGTGGCATGCTCGGTGGCCCATAACAGTGGCATGCCTGTAACAGTGGCATTCTCGGTGGCCCGTAACAGTGACAAGCCCGGTGGCCCGTAACAGTGACATGGCTGGTGGCCCATAACAGTGACATGGCAGGTGGCCCATAACAGTGATATGCTCAGCCACAGCTGATCACTGTGTTCAGAGTCAGTAAAGTACAGGCTTTATCAGGCTCAATAGATGCCTGAACACTGACATCAGTGCTGACCTATTAAACTGGTGACATATCATAAGCCTGAAACGTTACATAGGAGCACCATCTAGTGCCTACACACAAATATAACAGCTTTTATATGTAATCCCTTGTTACGACAACATTTAGGAAATGGGACAGGAATTGCTTTATGCTGAGGCTATGGGCCTGCTTTTCGACTGCTCTGCTAAAAGCAGAGCTGTAGTCACAGTTAAAGGGTCACTGAGTATTCATAAATCTTTTAATATGTCATAGAGACATACTGCCACAAACCAGCGGGTGTGAACCCACTGTGCCAGTGTCTACCTCCTCTAAGGGCGTTGTCTGGATGAACCCCTCATTCTTCACAGTACCCCTGATGTTGGGGATAGCCTTTCCCGAGGGGAATACCAGGTCGCTACCTCTTGGGGAGGATTGGCACACAAGGCAGCTGGTCCAGGCAGACCAGGAGGTACCTGAGCAAGGTACCAGAGGTAAAGACGTAGTCACCAGGCCAAGTCATAACCAGAAGCAACCGTGCAGGACCGAAGGATGAAGCAGAGGCGAAGTCAAACAAGCAATAGGTCAGGGCAGGTGGCACAGGTACAGATCAGGCAATCTGGGTCGGCAACAGGAGAATCAAGGCAAGCAGGCAGGAATCAAACAGGTAGCAGAGTCCAGAAACACAAGCATGGGTCAGGTACACAGGAACACAAGCAGAGAAATCAGCAACCTTTGGAGGACACAAGGATCTTGACACTCAGGCATCTGGGAAGGGGGCTGAGCCACTTATATATGTGCAGGAGGGCTAGGATTGTTCAGCGAGGTCACATCATCTAACCCATAAAACACAGGAAGTGACGGGCGCCAGCTTTTAAGGAAGTGCTGCAGTGAACAAGCAGCAAGCATGCAGACCATGCTGTGACCAGGGCTGAAATGAAACTGTGGAGCGGATCACAGAACAAACAGCACCCACAAAGACAGAGCCCAGGGCTGCAGGCGTGAACGGGAAAGCACTAGCAGCAGCAAGGTGACATAGTATGGAGGAGGCCACAGAGTGGCCCAGTGACATAGTGTTGAGTTAGCAGCAGCATGCGGTTGCAACAGAGTAGCCCATTGACATAGTGTTGATTTAACAGCAGCATGAGGAGACTACAGAGTGGCAAAGTGAAATAGTGTGGAAGTGGCAGCAGCATGAGGAGGCCACAGAGTGGCCCAGTGACATAGTGTTGATTTAGCAGCAGCATGAGGAGACCACAGAGTGGCATGGTGACATACAGTAGTGTGGAGGAGGCAGCAGCAGCATGAGAAGACCTGAGTGGTGAGGTGGCAGCACATCGGGAGACCACAGAGTGACCCGGTGACAGAGTGGGGAGGTGGGTGGCAATAACAGAACCCGCTAGCAATGGTGGGTGTAATAAGCAGCACTTGGCATCAGATGTGTGGCATCAGGCAGGTGGCAGCATCAGAATAGTAGCTGAGGCAGGTGGCAAGAAGAAACTGGTCTTTTTGTTTCGGTGAGGCAGCATGGATGATCTAATCTGATGCATCAGGCATTGGTGGCTGGAAATCCTGGCTGATCCATGCCTGATTCATCTTGACATAGGTGAGTCTCTCCACATTTTGGGTGGACAGGAGAGTTCTCCTTGGGGTAACTATGGCCCCAGCCGCACTAAACACCAACTCTGCCACACTACTGGCTCGGCAGGACAGCTTTTCCAGGGAAAACTCGGCCAGTTGCGGCTACAAATCCAGTTTGGCTGCCCACTTGCCCAGGAGTCCAGCGGATCTTCAATGTGGGGTGGCAGGGTGCTGTCCAAGTATGCCACCACCTGCTGGTTCAGGTTCTGTTCCAGGTCTAGCTGCTGCTGCTGGTGAGTAGTTTATTCACTGGGCGGGTTAAGAAAGCTGCTCATCATTGACTCTAGACTCAAGCTGCTGCTAATGGAGCTGGTACTGCTTATACCCCCCACCCCACCACAGTAGCCTTTGCAGTGGAATGAGAGAGAGGAAGGCCCCCTCGGTCAGACCTTTGAGAGGATGGACGATGGCGCAGATAGACAGCGGCCAACTGACTACATAGGATGTCTCTATAGTAGTTCAGTTTGTCCTCCCTCTCAGCGGGTGTAAAAAAGGCCCCCATTTTAGACTGGTAGAAAGGGTCCAACAAAGTGGAGAGCCAGAAGTCATCCCTCCTTTGAATGGTAAAAATTTGGCTGGCACTACTCAAGCAAGTTAGCATGCAGCGGGCCATTTGTGCAAGTGACTCAGAGGAACTCCCTGTCTCCATCTCCACTGCATACTGCCACGGTGTGCCTGGGTCATCTGCCTCGTCTTAATCATCTCCTTCTTGCTCCTCTGGCTGCTCCTGCTCCTTTTCTGTTGTCAACTGTGTAGAAAAACCACCCATTTCTCTACACATTGCTTGTGCTCCAATGTCTTCCTGCTCCAATTCAGCCCCCACAGGGCTCATGTAGCCGTGAAGATGTAGGCGCCACATCTCCAGTCCCCTGAACAGCCAGATTTACTAGCATCTGTTCCAGGACATGAAGCAGTGGGATGACGTTGTTAATCCGGTAGTCCTGGCAATTGACAAATAACAAGGCATCCTCAAAGGGCCCAAGCAAACGGCAGGTGTCAAGCATGAGCTGCCACTGGCTGACATTAAAGTTACACAGGAGAGTACTCCAGTCTGCTTGGATCATCAAGAATTTGTTTATGGCCTTTCTCTGTTAGTATAATTGGTGGAACATATGGAGGGTGGAATTCTAGCGGGTGGAAACGTCGCATATCAGCCTATGTTGGGGGAACCCGTAACTGCACCGCTGAACGGCAAATAATACTATTTTTTTGCCACTAATACACCACAAAAAAGGCTGTAATTTTCTCACTTCACCACATCATGCGGCCTGTTTGCACACAGTTGCAGTACTATTATTTGTGGCGCAAGTGCTTTTAATGGTTTCATGGCCAGTCAGGTCAGACCTGGCCGGTGGCGAAGCACTGCCCAGTTAATTACGTAACCTAACTACCACCCCTGGCCCCTCTCCCACCCTTCCGGCGCTGCGCTATTCTTGCTGTGATAATCCAGACCCGTGACCTCAGCACCGGGTCTCGCGAGATCACACGGGTTGACGGGATGACGCGGGCCCACAGCGCACACTGGATGACAGGATTGCGCGAGAACAAGATGGAGGGAGCGGAGCAGAGTAGGTAAGTATTTTTTTTTGTATGTGTAAATGTGCACACACCGCTGGATTTATACTCACAGGGGGTACCTGGCAGTGCGGCACAGTGGCATGCCAGCATAGCACTGGCAGCAAATCTTTCATAGGGGCCCGGCCCCGGGGGCAAAATCATGAAGTATATACGGGCAAAACGCAAAAAAAAAAAAGAAATATATACAGAAGGGGCAAAAAATGTAATATATACAGTGGGGGCAAAAAATTGAATATATACACAGGGGACAAATGGAATATATATAAAGAGAGGGCAAAAATGTGAATATATGGGGGGCGTGGCTTGGCCGCTGAGAGGAATGGCCGCTTGATCTCTCAGCTCCTGCACCTCAGTGATTACAAAGGAGCATCCCAGCGCTTCGGTTACCGCCATCTCCACGCTCTTACCAGCGACAGGACTGGATACCTCCCAGGACACTATGGGGAAGTCTAAAAGGCAGCTTCCAAGGCTGCAGAGCGGTAGTTTGGACGGCTTCTTTGAGCGGGGCCCGGCTAAAGATGGCGCATGTTCCCGCGGCGCACTTACCTCGTCTCCTGTGGGCAGCGCATCGCCGAACAGCATCTCCAGGTCTCCGTCACCTCCACCGGGGCCTGACGCCTTCTCATTGACAGAGGCTGAATTCCCCTCACTCCCGCCGACCCCAAGTGATCTGGGGACCCCGGACAACGCGGCTACACAGAATGGCGCTGCAGCTAGCCGCGCTGTGATCTCGCCTTCCGGCAGCCCTCAGAAGCAGAGGCCGCGCCTGGATCCGTCATGTTCTCCGGAGGTTAGTGAGGGGCCATGGAAGCAGACGGTGGAGAACCCCGCAGTTATCCCTATAATTGCATACCAGACCTCTGATAAGCCTCTGTGTGAGGACTCCATTAAAAACATGCTCCTGGCTTTACACCAGTCCTTGCGTTCGGACATGGAGGGGCTCATTAACCCTTTAGCGGCCAAGGTTAAAGAATCTGCAGAAAAGATTCAACATGTGGAGAGTAAGATGGCTGATTTTGCTGTTTCACAGAATAACATTATTGATGCCCACAATGACATGGCGGACGAAATGGAGGCCATTAAGAGCAAATTGGCAGATCTGGAGGATCGCTCCAGAAGGAACAATGTTAAATTCAGAGGTATTCCAGAAGATGTAGCACCTCGTGATTTACAGCCCTATCTTAAGGGCCTCATTAAAGCGCTGCTTCCGAAAATCCCTGTCCCGGACATGATAATTGACAGGGCTCATAGGATCCCAAAACCGCCGCATCTCGGGGCGGATGTCCCAAGAGACACGCTAGCCAGGATCCATTTCTTCCATACTAAAGAGGCCTTAATGATGGCGGCTAGGAACTGCGACAAACTCCCTGCTCCTTTCCAGACAGTCAGGCTTTTTGCGGATCTTTCTATGGCGACGCTGAGACAAAGGAGAGAATTACAGCCAATCACCCTTGCACTTAGGGATAATGATATCCAGTATAAATGGGGCTATCCGCAGAAACTGCTGATCCGGAAAGATGGGAAAACTCATGTGGTGAAAGCGGTTGATGAGGGAAAAGAACTGCTACGGTCTTGGGACATCTCTCTTCAGCTGGAGAGGAGAGGGACTCGCAACTGAGACACTTGATTGTCTGCGGTGTAGCGCAGGATTGCTGATCTTCTTTTGGGTCCGATGCAGACTCAGATTCCACCTACAGGAACTATTTGCCATTCCTGCCTTGGATTATCTGCGGCTAGGAGTAGTGGAGCTACCTCTTGCACTGTTCATATGGGATCTGATTACTAATCCTTTTTGTTTAGGTGCTGTCTATCTGTTTGCGCACTTAACATAGTTCAGGATCCTCTCAGCCTCACCAGTGAACTTACGCCGCCTATATTGCACGGACGGATTGACCGTCTGGAGTTGAGTTATTTATCCCCTCCCAGTTGTTTTTACTACCCCTTTAGACTCCTCACTGACTCGCTGCTCAGAGTATATACTTGCGGCCACTTTACATCTTGCTTACTTTCAGGCGATTGTTCTTTGTTGTTGTAGTTGATTTGATAATACTTATTAGTCTGTCTGGTCGCACAGGATTTGGTTCCTCTCCTCACTCACATGGGCCTCAAAATCCTATCACTTAATGCTAAGGGACTTAACTGTCCGCAGAAAAGATCCTATGTTTGGAGAGAGGCAACCAATGCTGGAGCGGACCTTGTTTGCATCCAGGAGACCCACCTACTGCAGGAAGATGCTAAACGTATTCATAATCGATTTTTCCCTCATATATTGCATTCTCATTTTAGTAGGAAATCCAGGGGAGTGTTCATAGCTGTCAAGAGTTCAGTGGCCTTTACTACCATTTCCTCGAAAGTGGACTCCAATGGCCGTTACATCATTCTGGTATGTTCTATCAATAACATCACATATACCATAGTCAATGTTTATGCACCTAATGATCGCCAAACATCCTTCCTGCGAAAACTGTTGAAACAGTTGAATTCCGTGAAACAAGGGAAGGTAATTGTCTGTGGTGATTTTAATTTGGTGATGGATCGGTCGTTGGACTCCACTAGCTTAACCCGGCGTTCAGGGAGCGATGTTGCCTCTCTGTTGCACACGGAAGGCCTCATTGACGTATGGAGGGCTCAGCATAGTATGGAGAGGGATTACACCTTCTTTTCCGCTCCTCACCTCTCTTACTCACGCATTGATATGTTTTTTGTAGATCAAGCTACCTTAATGCATACCATATCTACGGATATTGGACTTATCCGGTGGTCGGACCATGCCCCCATAACTTTGACTCTGGAGGACTTGTTCCAATTCCCGAGCGCTCCCATATGGCGTAATGACACGTTTCTATTCTCTAATCCAGAAACTATTAAGGAGCTGTCTGATGAACTGCGAGAGTTTTTCTCCATCAATGACGGATCTGTTACGGATAAATACATTCTGTGGCAGACGCATAAGGCGTTCATTAGGGGCTCCTTGATTAGACTGAAATGCAAGCTGAGGAAAATTAAGGAGAAGGAAATTTCTCAGCTGCTCAAATCAGTCGCAGAGCTAGAGAGCCGGAATAAGGCATCCCCTACGGCCCATATAACTTCCCTACTGAAGATAGAGAGGGATAAACTGTGTAGTTTGATGTCATGTGATTATTCGAGATCTCTGCTTAGACTGAAGTCGAGATATTATGCCCAGGGAAACAGAGCTGGCAAGCTGTTGGCGAATCAACTTAAGGCTCAGCAAACTAAGTCAAAAATCCCGTTTCTTATCCACCCATGCTCTAAAGCAAAAGTATTGGATCATAGAGATATTGCGGAACAGTTTCGCTCTTACTACCATAGCCTATACAATCTCAAAGATACGGTTGTCTTGCCTGACAGTTACCCAGAGTTGGTGGATAGTTTCCTAACTCAGTCTGAATTGCCTACCCTCTCCCCTGACCAGCTTCACTCATTGAATGCCCCTCTCACATCCATAGAACTCCAAAAGATTATAGGGAATCTCCCATTAGGCAAGTCCCCTGGCCCGGATGGCTTGTCGAATGAATACTACAAGCATTTCCTCCCTGTGCTGTCCCCTCATTTCCTCGATATTTTTAACCGTGCTCTTGAAGGGACCCCGTTCCCATCAGAAATGCTTACAGCCCTTATAGTCACACTGCCAAAGCCTGGGAAATCCCCTGATGTCCCTCAAAACTTTAGACCGATTTCGCTATTGAATTCGGACATCAAAATCTTCGCCAAGTTGATTGCCAGCAGATTGTCAGCCATACTCCCTTCCCTGATTAAGGATGACCAAACAGGGTTTGTTAAGGGCCGTATATCTTCAGACAACACTAGAAGGTTGATTAACCTATTTGATTATGCTGAACAAAATACCCTTCCAATGGTGGCGGTGACTCTAGACGCTGAGAAGGCGTTCGACCGGCTACATTGGTCGTTCGCATTCTCGGTTCTTGGTAAAATGGGCTTTCAAGGTAGCATATTGAACGCTTTCTACAGTTTATACGCATCCCCAATAGCTAAGGTGTGGGTTAATGGGGTGCTGTCTGCCCCTTTCAAGATTACCAATGGGTCGCGCCAGGGATGCCCTTTATCACCCCTCCTGTTCATCCTGGCTTTGGAACCCTTAGCTCAACACATTAGGAAATCTACCCTCATTAGTGGCATGGATGTTGGAGGAAGAGATCATAGAATATCGCTATATGCTGACGACATTATCCTCACCCTGTCAAGTCCCCTTCAGTCACTAAGCTCAGCCTTTGACATAATAGCACATTTTGGCACACTCTCTTACTATAAAATTAATAGTTCTAAGTCCCAAGCCCTGTTACTCAATATCCCTCAACGGGAGGCTGAGGTGTTAAAGTCCCGATTTCCCCTGGACTGGCAGGAGGTGGAACTTCCGTACTTGGGAATCAAGCTGACATACCCCTGCTCTCATTTATTTAAGCGGAACTATGAGCCCCTCCTTGAGACTATGTCGTCTGATTTCTCTCAATATTCCATGAAGGAGGTATCATGGGTCGGTAGGGTGGCTGCATTTCAGATGATGACACTGCCTAAACTGATCTATGTATTCAGAGCCCTCCCGATTCCGGTCCCCGATGCATTCTTTCGAAAAGCACAGGCAATAGTGTCCAAATACATTTGGAAGTCGTCCAAACCCAGAATTGCCCAAAAACAGCTTTTCTTACGGAAAAAGGCTGGGGGGTTGGGACTGCCATGCATTAGGGATTACCATAGCGCTATCAGTCTGTCACTTGCTAGGGAATGGTGGGACAAACAATGTAGTAAAGCTTGGCACCAAATTGAGTCTCACTCACTCAAAAAGGGCTCTCTAAGAGACCTGTTGATCGGCATATTGTGGAATGGGAAGGTCCCTGAAGCCTCTTTACAGACGGTGCGACATGTAGGAAGGGTCTGGTCACACTTTCACACTGCGAACGCTGACTCTACTGATGCCCTCCTCCCTCACTTGGACATTCATTCCTTGGAATGGATTTTGGGAGATATTAGTCTCCGCGGTTGGCATGCTCAAGGGATCGAGAGGGTATCTCAGCTCCTATGTTCTGGAAAGGTTCTCCCGTTCACTTCTATCCAACAAATGTTCCAACTTCCGGCTAGGGAGGTCTTCAATTATCTCAGGGTTAAACATTTATTAGCATCCATCATCGCGAAGCCCCCTCCCACTCATACGGGGATCCTACAACTTTATTGCTCCCGGGGTTTGCTGAAAAAAGGGGCAACAGGACGTATATATGAGTATATGGGGGAAAAGTCAACATTTGTAAAATCCAATCCATTCCAGAAATGGGAGCGAGAGTTGGGCACCACATACTCTGGAGAAGATTGGTCCTCTGCACTGGGATTCTTGACTTCTAACTTTAGATGTGTCACCCATTATGAGGCTGGCGTTAAAACTTTATTGAACTGGTACTTCACACCCCAAAGGTTGCATATCATATATCCTACATCCTCTCCCTTGTGTTGGAGGGGTTGTGGAAATGTGGGTTCTCTGTTACATGTTCTGTGGGCATGCCCGGTTATCAATGATTTCTGGAAGCAGGTATTTGCATTGCTGGGGGAAATATCGGGTCAAGACGTCCTCCCCTCCCCGGAACTTGCTCTTTTGTTCGTGGGCATTAGGCGCTTGTGCCCGACGTATAGGCCCATAATGGGGCACATCTTACTCAGCGCTAAACTGGTTATAACCCGCCATTGGAAGAAAGTGAGTCCTCCAGATATCCTGGAGGTGGTGACTGAGCTGAACACTACATGCCGGTATGAGAGGATGATTCCATCTTCGATGCTCTCCCCTGTGAAATTCAAGCATACCTGGAGCCCCTGGATGGCTCACTCGAGGTTTTCTAGGTAATTGGCCCTCAAACCTGTGGCCCTTAAGTGGGGAGTGGTCATAATTAAATACAATGCCTTTGGTCAGGTCCCTCCTGCAGTTGAGCCTTCTGAGCAGACAGACTTGTGTTCAATATCTGTTATTTTTGCTTTGTATGTTCTATTGCTGATTTAAACTTAATGTAAGATACGTATATTCCATAATAATGGAAACTTTCTTCATGGCACTATCAATGTCTCTGGTGGCTGCGTCCACCTTGAATGGTTTATGCGATGACGTGTACTGCTGACCATATTTTGAAAAATTCTCAATAAAAATGTTGAACTTTAAAAATGTGAATATATATAGAGGGGGCAAAATGGA
The DNA here is from genome assembly GCF_014858855.1 of Bufo gargarizans. Lineage (NCBI taxonomy): Eukaryota > Metazoa > Chordata > Amphibia > Anura > Bufonidae > Bufo > Bufo gargarizans. Next base: position 1,982,400 of record NC_058085.1, read on the forward strand.
TATATATACAGAGGGGGTAAAATATATATATATATATATATATATATATATATACAGAGGGGGCAAAATGGACATATATATATATATATATATATATATATATATATATGTATATATATACAGTTGCAAGAAAAAGTATGTGAACCCTTTGGAATGATATGGATCTCTGCACAAATTGGTCATAAAATGTGATCTGATCTTCATCTAAGTCTCAACAATAGACAATCACAGTCTGCTTAAACTAATAACACACGAAGAATTAAATGTTACCATGTTTTTATTGAATACACCATGCAAACATTCACAGTGCAGGTGGAAAAAGTATGTGAACCCCTAGACTAATGACATCTCAAAGAGCTCATTGAAGTGAGGTATCGGCTAACTGGGATCCAACCAATAAGATGAGATTGGAGGTGTTGGTTACAGCTTCTCTGCCCTATAAAAAACACACACCAGTTCTGGGTTTGCTTTTCACAAGAAGCATTGCCTGATATGAATGATGCCTCGCACAAAAGAGCTCTCAGAAGACCTACGTTTAAGAATTGTTGACTTGCATAAAGCTGGAAAGGGTTATAAAAGTATCTCCAAAAGCCTTGCTGTTCATCAGTCCACGGCTGTCACCGCCAGATCTCTGAGAAGTTCTGACAGATGTTCTTCAGTACATCCTGCATGATGTTCTTTTGTTTTGGTTTCGCTTTGACATCTCTTCTCCCTCTCCCAGCTGTCATCTATTAGCATGATTGCCTCCCTTTATATCTCCTCCCATACTGCCTCACTTTGCGGTTTATACTACTTCCTGGATTGTGCTCAGTGCTGGAAGTTTGCTACTGCTGCTTTCTCAGATAAGTCTATCCCTTTATTTGTGTTTTCCTGTTGGCTTGATTCTAGGTGACCCTGACTCTCTCCGTATTTAGTGCAGGGAGCCGGTGGTCGTGTCCCCTCACTATTATAGGGTTTTCAGGTGTCACTCAGTCTAGGTACGTGGACATGCAACTTTCTATCACAGAGATCTTTGCATGGGCTGAGCAGTCAGGGAGAGCTATAGGGCTTTAATAGGGCTCACCCTTTTGTTCCTTAGTTTGGGATCAAGTCAGTCGGATCTTTGTTACTTCTTGTTTTCTGCAACACCATCCGCCAAAAACCGTCTTAAGCATGGATCCGGTTTCAGCCTTGACGGACAGCATGCGGGGTCTTTCACTGGAGGTCGCAGAGCTCCGTAAAACTGTATCTCAGTTTCAGGTGACCGATTCTGCTTGCGTTCATGGAGTTTGTTCTGAGCCTAAGATATCGCTTCCGGATACCTTCTCCGGGGGTAGAGAGAATTTTGTTCGTTTTAGAGAGGCTTGCAAGCTCAATTTTCATCAACTTCCCCATTCCTCTGGTGATGAGGAGCGGAGGGTGGGGATCATCATCTCACTGCTCAGGGATAACAATCTTCGGTCTTTTCGCTGCCGGTGGGGGCACGGCCTCTCCGATCAGTGGATTAATTTTTTTTAGCCCTGGGTCAGATATATGATGATCCGGATCGTATTGCTCTGGCTGAATCTAAACTGCGTCTTTTTTGCCAGGGTAAACAGTCCACAAAGATATACTGTTCAGAATTTCAGAGATGGGCAGCTGATACTGGTTGGAATGATGCTGCACTCCGAAGTCAATTTTGCCATGGTCTTTTAGAGGGATTGAAAGATGCATTTGCCTTTCATGAGAGACCTACCTCCTTGGAGTCTGCCATGTCTCGGGCCGTTCGTATTGACAAGCATCTTAGAGAAAGAGGAGAGATCACTCCTTCCCGTCATACTCAGTCCAAGGACAGTGGGGCGGTCTCATTCAGTGCGCAGGGCTTTCAGTCTCTCTCAATCCCCTCTGAACAGGAGCCCATGCAGCTGGGTTTGCTTGCCTCTAACAACAGAGGATTCAGCTCTCAGAGGAGGGTTTATTTCTGCTGTGGAGGTATAAATCATTTGGCAAATGTTTGTCCCTCTAGGAGATTCAGGGAGTTTTTTTTAGAGTAATAAAGAAACAAAAAGAAAAAATCCTCTAAAAACATTCCATCTGTTACTATTGGCAAGGTTGATGCGGAAATTGAAGGTTTTCCGTTTGCTTGTAGTTCCCGTTTTGTCCTACCTGCCAGGGTGGCGCTAGAGAGAGATTTTTGTAGATAGTGGAGAAGCTGTCAATCTCATTGATAATCAATTTGCTATAACACATGGTTTCCAGGTAGGCACTTTGGGAAAGGACATACCTGTTTTTGCTATTGATTCCGCTCCACTTTCTATTTGGTTATGCCTTTTGGTTTGATGAATGCTCCGGTCGTCTTCCAACATTTTGTGAACAGCATTTTTTATCATTTAATGGGGAAATTTGTACTAGTGTATCTAGATGACATTTTGATTTTTTTCTCCTGATTTCAAACCTCATAGGGACCACCTACATCAGGTCTTGCTCGTTCTGCAGGAGAATAAATTGTACGCTAAACTGGAAAAATGTGGGTTGGCGGTTCTAGAAATTAAATTTCTGGGTTTTCTTCTCTCCACTTCTGGTTTTCGCATGGACCCCGAGCAGGTCCGCGCTGTGCTTGATTGGGAGCTTCCTGAGAATCAGAAGGCGCTGATGAGCTTTTTGGGTTTTGCCAATTATTACAGGAAGTTCATTTTGAATTATGCCTCTGTTGTTAAACCACTCACTGATATGACTAGAAAGTGGGTAGATTTTTCCTCCTGGTCGGTAGAGGCGCGTAAGGCCTTTTCTAGTATCAAAGAGAGTTTTGCTTCCGCTCCCATCTTGGTACAACCTGATATCTCTCTGCCCTTCATTGTTGAGGTTGACGCTTCTGAGGTGGGTGTGGGTGCGGTCTTGTCTCAAGGTCCGTCTCCTGCCAAATGGCGACCGTGTGCCTTTTTCTCGAAGAAACTCTCCTCTGCAGAGAGAAATTACGATGTGGGAGATAGGGAGTTGTTGGCCATCAAGTTAGCTTTTGAGGAATGGCGCCATTGGCTAGAGGGAGCCAGACACCCTATTACCGTGTTTACGGACCATAAGAATCTGGCCTACTTGGAGTCAGCCAAGCGTCTGAACCCGAGACAGGCCAGATGGTCTTTGTTCTTTTCAAGGTTTAATTTTGTTGTCACGTTCCGCCCTGGGGTTAAGAATGTGAAGGCGGATGCCCTGTCACGTTGTCTTCCGGGAGGGGGGAACTTTGAAGGGGTGGTTGTGTCTGCTCTTTATCCTGAATTGGAGGCAGAAGTTCAGGCAGCCCAGGCAGAGGCTCCTGATCTTTGTCCTCCTGGGAGGTTGTTTGTGCCTCTCGCTTTAGGACACAAAGTTTTTAAGGAGCACCACGATACTGTCCTTGCTGGGCACCCGGGGGGTAGAGCCACAGTGGATCTCATTGCTCGGAGATAAGTCGGTTGAGGGTTTTGTGGCAGCCTGCGAGACCTGCGCTTGTGCCAAAGTCCCTCATTCACGGCCATCAGGTCCTCTCCTACCGTTACCCATTCCTTTTCGTCCTTGGACACATCTGTCCATGGACTTCATTAAGGACCTGCCTCGTTCCTCGGGGAAGACTGTGATTCTGGTGGTGGTGGACCGTTTTAGCAAAATGGCGCATTTTATTCCTTTTCCTGGGTTGCCTAATGCTAAAACGCTGGCGCAGGCATTTATTGATCACATTGTCAAATTGCATGGTATTCCTTCAGACATAGTCTCTGATAGGGGCACACAGTTTGTTTCCAGATTCTGGAAGGCTTTCTGTTCTCGCTTGGGGGTTCGGTTGTCATTCTCTTCTGCTTTCCACCCGCAGTCGAATGGCCAGACGGAGCACGTCAATCAGAATCTGGAGACATATCTGCGCTGTTTTGTGGCGGAGAATCAGGAGGATTGGTGTTCTTTTTTGTCCCTTGCTGAGTTTGCTTTAAATAACCGTCGTCAGGAGTCCTCTGATAAGTCACCATTTTTTAGTGCATATGGGTTTCATCCGCAGTTTGGGACATTCTCTGGAGAGGGGGCTTCTGGTTTACTTGATGAGGAGAGATTCTCCTCGTCTTTGTCATCTATTTGGCAAAAGATTCAGGATGATCTAAAGAGCATGAGTGAGAGATATAAGCGTGTGGCGGATAAGAGACGTGTGCCTGGTCCGGACCTGAATGTTGGTGATCTGGTGTGGTTGTCTACTAAGAATATCAAATTGAAGGTTCCCTCCTGGAAGTTGGGTCCTAAGTTTATTGGGCCTTACAAAATCTTGTCCGTCATCAATCCTGTTTCCTACCGTCTTGATCTTCCTCAGATTTGGAAGATCCATAATGTTTTTCACAAGTCCCTATTAAAACCTTATGTCCAACCCACTGTACCCTCCTCTTTGCCTCCTCCTCCGATTGTGGTTGATGGTAATCTTGAATTTCAGGTCTCTAGGATTGTGGACTCTCGTATTGTCCACGGCTCTCTTCAGTACCTCGTTCATTGGGAGGGTTATGGTCCTGAGGATAGGATGTGGGTTCCAGTGGCGGACATTAAGGCCACTCGTCTTCTCAGGGCATTCCATAGGTCCCATCCTGAGAAGGTGGGCTCTGAGTGTCCGGAGTCCACTCGTAGAGGGAGGGGTAGTGTCACCGCCAGATCTCTGAGATATTCTGACAGACGTTCTTTAGTACCTCCTGCATGATGTTCTTTTGTATTGGTTTCGCTTTGACATCTCTTCTCCCTCTACCAGCTGTCATCTATTAGCAGTGATTGCCTCCCTTTATATCTCCTCTCATACTGCCTCACTTTGTGGTTTATACTACTTCCTGGATTGTGCTCAGTGCTAGAAGTTTGCTACTGCTGCTTTCTCAGATAAGTCTATCCCTTTATTTGCGTTTCCTGTTGGCTTGATTCTAGGTGACCCTGACTCCCTCCGTATTTAGTGCAGGGAGCCGGTGATCGTGTCCCCTCCCTATTATAGGGTTTTCAGGTGTCACTCAGTCTAGGTACGTGGACATGCAACTTTCTATCACAGAGATCTTTGCATGGGCTGAGCAGTCAGGGAGAGCTATAGGGCTTTAATAGGACTCACCCTTTTGTTCCTTAGTTTGGGATCAAGTCAGTCGGATCTTTATTTGTTACTTCTTGTTTTCTGCAACACCATCCGTGACAATGGCAAGACAAATTGTCTATAAATGGAGAAAGTTCAGTGCTGCTGCTACTCTCCCTAGGAGTGGCCGTCTTGTAAAGATTATTGCAAGAGCACAGAGCAGACTGCTCAATGAGGTGAAGTAGAGTCCTAGAGTGTCAGCTAAAGACTTACAAAAGTCTCTGGCATATGCTAAGATCCCTGTTAGCGAATCTACTATACGTAAAACACAAAACAATAATGGATTTCATGGGAGGATACTACAGAGGGAGCCACTGCTGTCCCAAAAAAACATTGCTGTACGTTTACAGTTTGCACAAGAGCACCTGGATGTTCCACAGCAGTACTGGCAAAATATTCTGTGGACAGATGAAACCAAAGTTGAGTTGTTTGGAAGAAACACACAACACTATGTGTGGAGAAAAAGAGGCACAGCACACCAACATCAAAACCACATCCCAACTGTGAAGTATGGTGGTGGGGGCATCATGGTTTGGGGCTGCTTTGCTGTGTCAGGGCCTGGACGGATTGCGATTTCCGATGAAGGAAAAATGAATACTCAAGTTTATCAAGACATTTTGCAGGAGAACTTAAGGCTACCTGTCCACCAGCTGAAGCTCAACAGAAGATGGGGGTTGCAACAGGACAACGACCCAAAGCATAGAATTAAATCAACAACAGAATGGCTTAAACAGAAGAAAATACGCCTTCTGGAGTGGCCCAGTCAGAGTCCTGACCTCAACCCGATTGAGATGGTGTGGCATGACCTCAAAAAAGCGAATCACACCAGACATCCCAAGAATATTGCTGAACTGAAACAGTTCTGTAAAGAGGAATGGTCAAGAATTACTCCTGACCGTAGTGCACGTCTGATCTGCAACTACAGGAAACGTTTGGTTGAAGTTATTGCTGCCAAAGGAGGTTCAGCCAGTTATTAAATCCAAGGGTTCACATACTTTTTCCACCTGCACTGTGAATGTTTACATGGTGTGTTCAATAAAAACTTGGTAACATTTAATTCTTTGTGTGTTATTAGATTAAGCAGACTGTGATTGTCTATTGTTGTGACTTAGATGAAGATCAGATCACATTTCATGACCAATTTGTGCAGAATTCCATATCATTCCAAAGGGTTCACATACTTTTTCTTGCAACTGTATATATATACACAGAGGGGGCAAGAAATGAACCCACCCGCCCGTACAGACCCCTTCTGGACTCTCAGGAAGGTATCAGAGCACGTTGAAGGAGAAGGTGAGAACGAGTCAGATGGGAGCAGGAGGTCTATGAAGGATGTGACTGCTAAGGTGTGGTAGTGGTGGAATTGATTGGACCTGAGCCTATTTCTTAATATGTCATCACTATGTCTGGTGGCCGTGTGGGCCACCTGGGTTGCTCCTCAAAACGCGCTTAGCAATATTAATGAGGGAGAGAGGACTAATAATATTGCACCACAAGGCATTTCTAGAGAGAGTTTCCTGCATTTCACTCCTTAGTCTTGCTATGTCCAGAGATGTGTCACCTTTACAGTAGTAATGCTCAGAGATGTGCCCCCTTCACAGTAAAAATGACCAGATGTGACCTCTGCACAGGGGTGATGCACAAATGTGCCCCCTGCACAGGGGTGATGCCCAAATGTGCCCACTTCACAGGGATAATGCCCAGATGTGCCCCTTTCACAGGAGTAATGCCCATATGTGCCCCCTTCATAGGGGTAATGCCCAGACGTGCCCCCTTCACAGTAGTAATGCTCACATGTGCCCCCTTCAGAGTAGTAATGCTCACATGTGCCACCTTCACAGTAGTAATGCCCACATGTGCCCCCTTCACATAAAGAATGCCCAGATATGCCCCTTTCACAGCAGTAATGCTCACATGTGCCCACTTCAGAGTAGTAATGCTCACATGTGCCACCTTCACAGTAGTAATGCTTACATGTGCCCCCTTCACAATAAAATTATCCAGATGCGCTCCCTTTACAGTAAAAATGCCCATATGTGCCCCTTCACATAAAAATACCCAGATATGTGCCCCTTCACAGTAGTAATGCTCACACTTGCCCCCTCACAGTGTTTGCATTTCTTTCCGGCCAAGCTACCTGGTTCTGGCCCGCAAAATTTATACCATGTCAAGTGCGGCCCTCAGACGAAAAATGGTTACGCACCACTGATCTATTGCAAACCTGAAATGAGCAGCAGTATAATGGTAATTTGGATCTGCAGTCAGTACAGCAAGGTGTAATAGGATTGTTCCTATTACCCAGGCTGTACACTCCCCTATTGGATCCTGTTCTGCTTCAATACTGTGGAATAATTCCTCCCTATTCTTTCCCTACACTTCTAATGCTCTTCCTTGAACTTCTATTCAGCAAAATACAATTTTTTAAGTCTTTCCTAGCACTTACCCTAGTGCCTGCTGACGTCTTCTCCCTGCACTAAGTACACTGAAAAATGTTTATGTACAATTTGTTTTATTGATGTTTATTAAATGTTACATTTTAGACAATTCTGTTGTCCAGGGCTCCCCGATATCTGAGTGCCCCTCCACCACTACTTCTCTCTTTTATCACTTCTTGGATTTGGGTGATCCTAGAGGAGTGCACCGTATCCATAGGTGTTTCTCAGGTGAGCCACCATTTTGTTTACTATTGTCTGCAATATTTTTGCCTGAGCTTAGCAACATCCCTAGCAACCAATAGGAAAGTTGCCTACCCCTTACTATATAGGAAACTCCCCAGCAGCCTCATTCTGCAGTTTTTTGCAGTTCTGAGAGAGAGAGAGAGAGAACGAGAGCAGTGTCATTGCTGTGCTCTGTGCTTTGCTGAGTCATCTGGATCCTAATTCAATTCAATTAAATTGTTAGTTAGCTCATATATATATATATATATATATATATATATATATATATGTAGAAAAAAGGCGGCACTGGCTCAACGAAGAAAAAGCGGGTGCACGCCTCAGAGGGAATGGAATGATTTCCCTATTGAAAATAACAAGAAAAATGAGCGGCACTCCAAGTGATAAAGTGGTGAATCCTTTATTCACACCAGTGGTGCAACGTTTCGGCTCTGATCGCGAGCCTTCCTCAAGCAAAGACATAACTCAAATGACTGTGGTTATATAGGAAGTACAAATCATGTGACAACACCCCAGTGGGTGTGATTAACAGATCATAAAAATAGAACAATACTGTGCATTAAATCAACATAATGTCTGTAGTGTACAGCACATATATATGCATATGGTGGTCATCATCAATAGTGAAGTCACAAATATAAGGCATGTCTGCAAGTGAACTTCATAAACCTGATGGTATGATATACCAGCGGTCAGTGTGCATACATATGAAAAAAGAGGAGAGGGGGAGGAGCATTGAAGTGTTACACGTAACATACTTAACAGGTAAGGAGGCTCATTCCTGGCCGTAAACTCGGCGTTCCGGATGTCCGTCTGCGCAGGCGTGGCAGCGCACCAATAATAGATTCTCGGCATGCCGGACACGCTGCGCATCATCACACTGGCGCTGCGCGTCATCTCAATAGGCCGATCCACCTCCGTCACAACGTCGGACACAGTATGTTGTCCTGGGCGCATGCTCAGTAGAAAAACGAGCTGCAGGCGCCATCTTACTAACTGGAGAGCTGCCCATACATACTTACTATGCAATCACATCCAACCACAGACAAAACGAACATAGGGGGACAGAGAAAGGCACAGGGAGTCCCATAAATAGGGTACCAATGTGCCCCCAGACGGGAAAAACCACAATAGCCACGGAAAACCGCGGCATTTGCAGGAATAACGTCAGGGATTCTGTCGTCCCATACTGCCCGTGAGGGATCTCCTCCAGTGGTGCACAGATGCTGCAGAGTGTGTAAGGTTTAGCTCACAGTATCGAAGAATAAAATATGTGACAACAGAGGAATATATATAAGGTGTCGATGAATATCAACACCAGGTGTCTATCACGCCTGACGATGACAGAACTAAAACAAACATAATATATAAATTATAATAAAAAAATGGACTCCTTCCGTAGTATGTTGCGTGCACTCCAATCGTATGATCCATACCCCAAAATGCAAGTAGTGAGTGATCTGAAAAAAGAAGAAGAAGAAAAAGAGAATTAAAATAGGAATAAAAGGAGTTATATAACTCTCTTAGTGTGTACACAATTAGCAAAACAATATCCGGCAAAGCACTAGGGGCAAACAACCCTCACAGAACTTCCCCAAAGTTGTAGTCAACATTTAAGCCCTTTGGCTTCAAGCTGTCCAATTTGTGGATCCAGCTAAGCTCTCTACGTTTAAGTGTCCTGGATCTATCTCCACCACGTCGTGGTTGGGGTATATGATCCAGGATCCAGCATCTCAAGTCGCCTTCTTTGTGTGCGGCCTCAGAAAAATGTTTGGATAGTGGTAAATCCATGCGTTTTTTACGTATACTGAGGCGATGGTTGTTAAGGCGTGTCTTCAATTCAGTTGTTGTCTCGCCAACATAAAGCAAATTACATGGGCAAGACAACACATAGATGACATGGTTGGAATCGCAAGTCAAATGAAATGGAATATTATAGGACACCCCAGTATTGGGATGTACAAAGAATCTTCCCTTGCGGATGTACCTACAGTTAACACAATTTAAACAAGGAAAACAGCCTAAGCCAGACTGAGTCAATTTAGTTTGTTTCAAAGATACCCCGGGGCCTATGTCAGCCTTAACCAGCTGATCACGTAGGTTGCAGGAACGGCGATATGATGACAATGGTGGACGTGAGAACTCGGGGATATCCTTGAAGCATGTACCCAATAGACCCCTATGTTTATTCAAAATCTTATTGACTGACGGGCTCAGTTCAGTGTACACTGAAACGAACGGAATCCTGGCCTTGTTCTGGACAGTGTTCCGTTTAGTCAGTAACTCCGTTCTATCAAGCGTTCGTGCTCTATTCACATGTTCGTCCAGCAGTCGCTTGGGATAACCCCTGTCACGAAACTTAGCTGCCATGGAATCTAGAGTCGTATCAAGTTTATTCTCATCCGACACAACACGCTTGACGCGGAGAAACTGAGAGAACGGCAACGACCGGATCATTCTCCGAGGGTGTGAGCTATTGTAACACAAAAACGTATTGGTGTCAGTAGGTTTTGTGTACAACTCAGTATGTAGTTCACCCTCATTGAGTGTGACTCGTGTATCCAAGAACTGGATCTCAGTTCGAGAATAAACAAGGGTGAACTGTAAGTCAGGATCCTGGCTATTCAAAAAACTATGGAACTGTGCCAGGTCAGTCTCAGTGCCGGTCCATATGAGGAAGATGTCGTCAATGTATTGCCACCACCTCAGCACCTGGCTGAAGTGGTGGGACAGATAGACGACATCCTCCTCATAGCACCGCATGAATATATTTGCATACGTGGGGGCCACGTGAGACCCCATGGCCACCCCACGTTCTTGCAAGTAAAAAACGTCCCTGAAGAGAAAGTAGTTGTACTGTAACACAATCTTGAGCAATTCAATGATGAATTCAGAGGCTTGAGGAGAAAAGGCCGAGGTCCCCAGCATTTTCTCCACAGCTCTGAGACCCTTGTCATGGGCAATTGACGTGTACAGTGAGGTAACATCAAATGATGCGAGTAACACCGAAGACACCTGGGTTAAATCAACACTTTGCAGTTTAGTCAAGAAATCAGATGTGTCCTGTATGTAGGATGATCCCCCTATGGAAAATTCCCGCAGTACTTTATCCAGGAAAACGGCTATGCCGCTGAAGATGGAATCTGAGCCCGAGACAATGGGGCGACCCGGGGGATCGATGAGGGTCTTGTGAATCTTGGGCAGCACATACAACACCGGAGTGACAGGATGCGCTACCTCAAGAAAGTCACTAAGACCCCCATCGATGATGCCCGCGGCCTTGGCCTCCCTGAGACACCGGCGGATGATATCCGCTATCATGAATTTGGGATCAGAATCCAAAATCCTGTACACCTGAGGGTCACATAATTGTCGCATGATTTCTTGTATGTATTTTGTGGTGTCCATTACTACGACCGCACCCCCCTTGTCAGCTGGTTTGAGGGTTATGGTGGGGTCGGATCTAAGGGACTCCAGGGCTTCAATCTCAGTAGTAGTCAAATTGGGATGTCTGAAGGCCCGGCCTCCATTAGAGGAAGACCTGAGCTCAGAGATCCCCAATTTGACTGCACTGATGTATGCATCAACAGATGGCTCATTGATAACAGGTACAAAATTACTCTTAGAAAATAGGTTGAGGGAGCCCAGAGTGAAATCACTAATCTGGGGTCTCGCAGCCACATTCCTCTTGTGGAACCAAATCTTTAACTTAATACGTCGAAAGAAAGAAAACAGATTGGATTCTAGTTCAAACCAGTCAATAGGTGCATTGGGGCAAAATGAAAACCCCTTGGACAAGACACTCACTTGAGAAGCTGTCAGTTCCTTAGAGGAAAGATTGACCACAGTCACTTCTTCTTTCCTGAAGTTGGCTTGGCAGCCATTGACCTGGTCTTGCTGCGTACTCCGCCTAGCCCTCCTGTGTCCACGGCCACCTCTCCTGATACGTCGTCGCGTCTCGCTGATGTCTGTGGACCCTTCTCTAAAAAAGACTGCTCCACATTAGAAGAGGCTTGATTTGTCTTTCTCCGTCTCTTGTTGTCACGTTGTAGCATATTGAGTTGTCTATCGGTCTGCCAGTTGTAGATATTCCCTTTCCTGTAGTCATCTGCGTCCCGGCACCATTTCACCCTTTTGTTTTCCTCAGACTCAGTTTGGAAATTCCTCATGTGGATGGACATGTCCTCCATAAACTTGGTGAGATCTTCAGGAGATAGTAAAGTTTGCAAACCGGCCTCAATTTCACTTTTTTCACATTGTAAGGTAGACAGTTCCTGTTGCAGGTATTCAATATTAAGCAAAATAAAGTCTAAGGAATAGCGGTTTGATAAGGATTCAAACTTTTTGCAAAACAGAGGATTGTCAAAAAATAGATTAGGTCGGATGTTGGACCGCATCCCTCTTGGAACTTTTTGTGTTCTGTGGTATTCACCAAGTGTCATCATATGAAGACGCAAAGAAATAATACGTTTGGAGAGATTTTCATACTTGCGTTTTAACTCTTTAACAGATGGGGTGTTAAGGAAGGTGGTATCTCCCCCTATGCCTCGCAGGATACGTTCAGCATCTTCCGTTGTGTACACACAACCACTGGTGGAAGCGGATTCAGATGTAGACATCGCAGAAAAAATTGAAGAAAAAAGGGGGAAAAAAGATGATAAATGCGCCGTGCTCAGCCAATGGACTTTTTCTTCTTCTTCTTTTTTCAGATCACTCACTACTTGCATTTTGGGGTATGGATCATACGATTGGAGTGCACGCAACATACTACGGAAGGAGTCCATTTTTTTATTATAATTTATATATTATGTTTGTTTTAGTTCTGTCATCGTCAGGCGTGATAGACACCTGGTGTTGATATTCATCGACACCTTATATATATTCCTCTGTTGTCACATATTTTATTCTTCGATACTGTGAGCTAAACCTTACACACTCTGCAGCATCTGTGCACCACTGGAGGAGATCCCTCACGGGCAGTATGGGACGACAGAATCCCTGACGTTATTCCTGCAAATGCCGCGGTTTTCCGTGGCTATTGTGGTTTTTCCCGTCTGGGGGCACATTGGTACCCTATTTATGGGACTCCCTGTGCCTTTCTCTGTCCCCCTATGTTCGTTTTGTCTGTGGTTGGATGTGATTGCATAGTAAGTATGTATGGGCAGCTCTCCAGTTAGTAAGATGGCGCCTGCAGCTCGTTTTTCTACTGAGCATGCGCCCAGGACAACATACTGTGTCCGACGTTGTGACGGAGGTGGATCGGCCTATTGAGATGACGCGCAGCGCCAGTGTGATGATGCGCAGCGTGTCCGGCATGCCGAGAATCTATTATTGGTGCGCTGCCACGCCTGCGCAGACGGACATCCGGAACGCCGAGTTTACGGCCAGGAATGAGCCTCCTTACCTGTTAAGTATGTTACGTGTAACACTTCAATGCTCCTCCCCCTCTCCTCTTTTTTCAGATGTATGCACACTGACCGCTGGTATATCATACCATCAGGTTTATGAAGTTCACTTGCAGACATGCCTTATATTTGTGACTTCACTATTGATGATGACCACCATATGCATATATATGTGCTGTACACTACAGACATTATGTTGATTTAATGCACAGTATTGTTCTATTTTTATGATCTGTTAATCACACCCACTGGGGTGTTGTCACATGATTTGTACTTCCTATATAACCACAGTCATTTGAGTTATGTCTTTGCTTGAGGAAGGCTCGCGATCAGAGCCGAAACGTTGCACCACTGGTGTGAATAAAGGATTCACCACTTTATCACTTGGAGTGCCGCTCATTTTTCTTGTTATATATATATATATATATATATATATATGTAGAAATGGACAGCACATCCAGTAGAAAAATATATTCAAAAATTTTTTTATTCAGCCACAGTGGCACAAGAGGCGACGTTTCGGCTCAAAATCCTGAGCCTTTCTCAAGCATAAAGACATAAGTGAAACATATCATATAAATAGGTGACATGATTAAGGGGTGGAGTCAAACAATTCATGAAAATAATGTGATAAAAAAGAATGTGCAAACATAATTACAATAATTCATACAACCATATAGATATTGCAGATGATGATACACCACTTAATGTGATACATAATCAAAAAATGATACAGTGAAATAACATAATGAGCATGTAAGTGTAAATGCCGCCGATTGCCATCAGCTGTTACATATCAGCATAAATATATTAATTTAATCAATTTTTTTAAAAAGAAGAGGGAAACCAGATGGGAGGGGTGACATACCGCATGTAGACCACGTACTTCCCCAAGTCCGCCATAGCCGAGCCTTAGCGTCTATCATTAAGCAATGCGCAGGCGTCAGGATGCGTCTCGGCAAAATGACGTCATGCTACGTTCACGTAGTTCTGAGCGGCGCATCTGAAGACCGCATCAGTCCTCCGGTGCGCATGCCCACATGAGGTCTAGTATGGAAGCGCCATTTTAGAAGCTGGCAGTGTGGTCCCAAAGTAGAAAACTGTTATCATTAATTATAAATCAGGCTCATATGAGGCGAAAAAAGGAGACGGGTGCCCCTGTCAGGGGGCTCCAGTATCCATATGTTGGGCAAGCAATATAAACATGATCGGCATTCTCATGTCAATCATGTGTACCAATGCCGCCCCAATCACACCTCCTTCTAAAGCCTATGAGAGAGGGATTCTCCTCACAACTATGCGGTCAACACATGCATTGTCTATAACTCTGTCGAGACACAGCCTAAAACCAGACCATCGGAAAAAAATAATAATCAGCTATAGTAAGGCGGACATTTGGGTACGGTGTCATCCAATACGGTAGATCAGCTCCACATCCCTTTTGTTCCTCTTCATATATGACATCATATCATCTATAGAAACAGATGAAAAAATACATGAAAAAAGAAAAATTAGAGACATGAGTTAAAACATGTTGAAACACTTATGTCTAACAAACACCACCGACCCCAAGGAAAGAAGACTAGATAATCAGACATACAGGAACATTTGAAAGGCAAACCACTTATTTATGTATAAACCCCTAAATTATAGTCTACATTGAGACCGTGGGGTCTCAAGGTATTGAGTGTATATATCCAAAAAAGTTCTTTCTTTTTTAATAACAGGTTTCTATTACCCCCTCGTCGAGGCTGTGGGATATGATCAATAATCCAACATTGAAGTTGGCTTTCTGAGTGATTTTTTTCCACAAAATCTTTTGGAATAGGTAGATCCTTCCGTTTTTTCCTAATTGTAGAGCGGTGATTATTTAGCCGTGTTTTAAGGTCAGTAGATGTCTCGCCTACATATAAGAGTTTACAGGGGCAACTCAAGACATAAACGACAAAATTAGAATTACAAGTAAGGTAAAAAGAAATGGGGTATTCTACTTTCGTAGTTGGGTGTATAAATACCTTACTTTTACAAATATGTCTGCAGTTGACACAGCTGAGACAAGGAAAGCATCCCTTGCTCCGCTGGGCCAATGTGCTTTGTCTCAATCCAGGACCTGGGCCAATATCTGCTCGTACTAATTGATCTCTCAAATTCCTAGATCTCCGATAGGAGAACAGGGGAGGAGATTTAAATTCAGGAATATGCCCCAGACACCCACCTAGAATTCCCCAATGTTTACTGATAACTCGGTTGATGGTACGACTGTGTGCAGTGTATTTCGTAATAAATGGAATCCTATTCTGTGGAGTTTTTTTGATATTCCTTTTTAATGATTCACTTCTGTCCATGTCTTTGACTATATCAATTTGAGATTGAAGTAATCTAGAGGGATAACCTCTTTGTTTGAACTTGTAAGCCATGGTATCGAGTGATTTCTCCAAGTCCTCATGGTTGGAGGTAATTCTCTTAGCCCTGAGGAATTGAGAGAAAGGGAGGTGCTCAACCATATTCCGTGGGTGACTGCTCGAAAAATGCAAGAGAGTATTTTTATCTGTGGGCTTGGTAAACAAGGTAGTATGTATACAACCATCCTGGATTTTAACAGTTGTGTCCAAAAATTGGATCTCTGTATCCGAATATATTAAGGTAAACTGTAGATCCTTGTTAATACTATTGAGATAGCCCTGAAAGTCCAACAGACTAGAGCTATCACCAGTCCAGATGAGGAAGACGTCGTCGATGTATCTCCACCACCTCAGAATCTTGCTGTGGTGGTGGGATACATAGACGACATCCTCCTCAAAACACCGCATAAAGATATTGGCATAAGTTGGGGCCACATGGGACCCCATTGCCACACCCCTAATTTGCTTGTAAAATATATCCTGAAACAGAAAATAATTCTGTCTCAGAATAATATTCAAGAGGTCTATCACAAAGTCACAAGTATGTATAGTTAGAGATGATAGCTCCAACATACGCCTAACCGCACTGACTCCAAGGTCATGGTCAATAGACGTATAGACGTATATAAAGACCCCACGGTCTCAATGTAGACTATAATTTAGGGGTTTATACATAAATAAGTGGTTTGCCTTTCAAATGTTCCTGTATGTCTGATTATCTAGTCTTCTTTCCTTGGGGTCGGTGGTGTTTGTTAGACATAAGTGTTTCAACATGTTTTAACTCATGTCTCTAATTTTTCTTTTTTCATGTATTTTTTCATCTGTTTCTATAGATGATATGATGTCATATATGAAGAGGAACAAAAGGGATGTGGAGCTGATCTACCGTATTGGATGACACCGTACCCAAATGTCCGCCTTACTATAGCTGATTATTATTTTTTTCCGATGGTCTGGTTTTAGGCTGTGTCTCGACAGAGTTATAGACAATGCATGTGTTGACCGCATAGTTGTGAGGAGAATCCCTCTCTCATAGGCTTTAGAAGGAGGTGTGATTGGGGCGGCATTGGTACACATGATTGACATGAGAATGCCGATCATGTTTATATTGCTTGCCCAACATATGGATACTGGAGCCCCCTGACAGGGGCACCCGTCTCCTTTTTTTCGCCTCATATGAGCCTGATTTATAATTAATGATAACAGTTTTCTACTTTGGGACCACACTGCCAGCTTCTAAAATGGCGCTTCCATACTAGACCTCATGTGGGCATGCGCACCGGAGGACTGATGCGGTCTTCAGATGCGCCGCTCAGAACTACGTGAACGTAGCATGACGTCATTTTGCCGAGACGCATCCTGACGCCTGCGCATTGCTTAATGATAGACGCTAAGGCTCGGCTATGGCGGACTTGGGGAAGTACGTGGTCTACATGCGGTATGTCACCCCTCCCATCTGGTTTCCCTCTTCTTTTTAAAAAAAATTGATTAAATTAATATATTTATGCTGATATGTAACAGCTGATGGCAATCGGCGGCATTTACACTTACATGCTCATTATGTTATCTCACTGTATCATTTTTTGATTATGTATCACATTAAGTGGTGTATCATCATCTGCAATATCTATATGGTTGTATGAATTATTGTAATTATGTTTGCACATTCTTTTTTATCACATTATTTTCATGAATTGTTTGACTCCACCCCTTAATCATGTCACCTATTTATATGATATGTTTCACTTATGTCTTTATGCTTGAGAAAGGCTCAGGATTTTGAGCCGAAACGTCGCCTCTTGTGCCACTGTGGCTGAATAAAAATTTTTTTGAATATATTTTTCTACTGGACTGGATGTGCTGTCCATTTCTACATACAAATGTTGGGTAAGCAGTGATAACCCTGGACATAGCACCCGCTACACTGTTATGTTTTGGTGCTGCCACATTTTTCCACTTTTATATATATATATATATATATATATATAATACAGGTAGTTAATGGGAGATAGTCAGTGTAGGTTAGATCGTGATATAGTGTAGCTGATAGGTTCCAGTGCAGGGTGTTAGGTAGTGTGATAGGGATTACTGTGCTGTGATAGGGATTAGATTCCTCCAGTCTCAGGAAACTTCTAGCAGCTTGAAAAATGCAGCAAAAACGAATATTGCCTATGCTGCTCATCACTAAAGAAGATTCCAGTCAGTGTAGCTGTAGAGAGGTAGGTGGAAGGGAGTAGACCTCCATGTGCTCCTCTTCTCCAGACTCCAAGTTCTGGAGCCTCTCATCTCCATAACCTCCAGGAGATGAAAGAGAACAATAAGTAAAGGAGGAGGATTTACATGGCTACAGCGAGAAAGAGAGAGACAGCAAAGAAACCCATCTTAAAGAGGACCTTTCACCACTCCTGACATGTTTTTTTTTTAATGGCTACATGCATTCCTCATGTAACAACAATTCTGGAGCATCTATTCGTATGACTTTTTTTATTTCTACTAGAAGTAATGAATTAATTGCTATTAGCCTTCAGTAAGGGTACAGAGGGGTGTTAACAAGTTGGGGGGGGGGGGGAGTACATGCACAGACTGACTCTATCCAATCAGTGCTGCCATTTTCAGACTTTGCAGGTATATTCCCCCAACTTGTTTCTTCCCCTCTGTACTCTCACTGAAGGCTAATAGCAATTAATTCCTAACTTCTAAAAGAAATAATGCAGGAATGCCACACCATAGAGCCATAAGAATAGATGCTCCAGAATTGTTATTACATGGGGAATGCATGAAGCTATGAAAACAGACATGTCAGGAGTGGTAAAAAGGTCCTCTTTAAGGCGTTCCAGACCCTGCATTTGCAAAGGGGAAACAATTTAAGACATCCTATGCACCCCTGACTAGTGGACACCACAGCCACAATTGCCAGATTCTAGTTGCTAGCAAGAGATCCCAATAACATGGACTTTAGCAAGAGAAGGAGTAACCAGAGGACCATTGCCATGCTCGTACATCTGGGAGGAATTTGCACTGTGTACATTAAATTGCTGCATATACTACAACTACTATTGTGCACACACTAAAGAGAGACCTTTGTTAAGCTAAATCTTGCATTTCCATCATGTTCCCTTCCAAGCACCCACATGCAAATTAACACCATGGGAACCCTGAACTACTATCAGACAGGGAGCTCATGGCTACAGTGAGTGCTCCGAGGAAACACAGGCTGCCTTTCCTTCACTGCACCGATCCCAGGGAGCGATGGCTTGAGGGAGTACATCATGACACATCATCATCAGGGCCACTAGCACTCCCATCCCCTGTTCTGGGTCCTCAAGGGCTCGCTGCAATGCACCAAAATAATTTCTATTGAGTCTGCCTAGCTGTCTGTCCTGCAGTGAGGATACAGAGTGAGATATGCAAATACTTCTTTCTCCTCATTCTGAATGGTGTTGTTCACTTTTTTCTTCTCCATTCACCCCAGACTGCCATGACTGCAGAGTCTCTGGTGAGTGTCATATCTATAGGAGGTTAAGAGGAAGCAGTCCCATCTGGGCCTGTGGACCCAAAGACCCCTCTGCCATATAACAAGACACAATTATTATAAATGACACATAGTACCTTTGGGGCCTCCTGCAGATATTGTATTGGGGCAAAATCAGCTGCTGCAGATCTGCATAATACATACCTCAGCTGCTGCAGAACATTACAATACACAGCTCAGCTGCTGCAGAACCTTATAATACATACCTCAGCTGCTGTAAAACTGAATAATACCCCATCTGCTTCAGAATCTCATAATTAGGGATGAGCGAACTTGTGTTTTTCAGTTCGGTGTACAATGTTCGGGTTATCTAAGAATTCTGTTATGGATTCCGCTTCTTCGGGCCATAACATATAACTTATGGTCTGTGGTAGTGGAATCCATAATGGAATTCTTAGATAACCGGAACCCGAACCTTGTACGCCGAACTTGAAAACACAAGTTCGATCATCCCTATTTATAATACACAGCTTAGTTGCTGCAGAACATCCTAATATGCACCTCAGCTGCTTCAGAACATCACAAAACACAGTTTTACAGCTTAGCTGCTGAAGAACATCCTAATACACACCTCAGTTGCTGCAGAACATTGTAATACACACCCCAACTGCTTCAGAACATCATAATACACATCTCATCTTCTCCAAAACATTATAATACACACCTTAGCTGCTGCAGAACCTCATAATACACACCTCAGCTGCTGCAGAACCTCATAATATACACCTCCACTGCTGAATAACAAGATAATCTGATGCTACAGAGCACATGAGACTTTGATCACATATGTGAACCAGATATGGTCATAAATGCTGGACAATAGTTTGCAGCCCTCCAGGCTCCATGATGGAAACCGATCAGATTTCATCATAGTCAGCATAATCCATCACGTCTTTCCATCTATTTGATCTGGAACTACCAGGATTTTCGTTGTTATGCTTATATGAAAGAGCAGAACAGCAAAAGTCACTAGCGCAGATGTGAACAAAGCCTAATATACACCTCAGATTTTGCAGAACATCATAATAGTGAGAACAGGACTACAAGTCTCATCATTAGTGATGGATGAACATCGTCCGGGACAGTTCGCGAACGCGATCGCACGAACGCATTTAAATGTTCGCGAACTGCAAGTTCGCGGCGGGCCCTATTCACTTTAACGGCAGGCGAACCTGAAAAACCTTCAGGTCATATTGTACACAAATTGTCTCACAACATGGACAGTGACATACCAGAGGGGGATCAATGGCAAAAATTCCCGCAAAAAAATATGTATTTTAATCAGGGGACATTTTTATGCATCTTAAATGGAAGCTCTTGAAAATGTGCCATGCTGGAGCCTAGACAATTTTTATTTTAGGCCACGGGAGTACAGGCCCCAAACATTAGGCATTCACCGGACAGAAAACATCAAGTGATTATGTGGCTGGAGGTATATTTTTTATTAATTTTTTTATTTTTATTTTTTGCCATATCTCCAGATTATTTTTTATTTTTTTTTATTATCTTTATTAGATAATATATCATAGCATTACAGAGTAGAAAAAGGAGATACAGTTCCCCCCCAACCCCCCCTCCCCCCCCTACCTGTGGTGCGTCAAAATAGAACCCCTAAAAATAAAACAATTTGACCTCAACTAATCAATCCTCCAACCACCCCATATCTTAATCCACTTGTCCTCAGCTTCCCTCTGTTTGTACATAATTTTCTCATAATTTTTTACCTTAACAACTAAATTTATCCATGTATTAATATCTGGAGTGAATCGAGCAAACCAGGTCCAACTGACCAAGACTCTAGCCAGCATCAATATTCTGCTCAAGAAAATCTTTTGATGCTTGTGATTATTTAATTTGGAAAGATCATTAAGCACAAATACTTGTGGTTCAAAAGGGATTCGAACTTTTAGTTTATACATGATACAACTATTAATAGTATTCCAGTAGTTTATAAGTTCTGGACAAGTCCATATCATATGGAGAAAGTCCGCTCCTACAGTGTCGCATTTAGGGCAGTTTGAGGTGTCTCTTAGTCCACATTTATTCATCCACAATGGAGTAATATATAATCTATGGCAAATATAGAATTGTACTAGAACGTGGTTGAAGTTCTGTGACAGTAAACCTAAATTCCCAAAAATATTCTCCCAACCTTCTATTTGTAAGTTCGGACAGTCCAGCTCCCACGCTCTTTGTCCTGGTGAGTATGTGTCATTAAACCGTGCCTTAAGTAATAACTTATATATATTTGAAATTTTTATTCTAGACAATGTACCCCCTACCCATTCATTCAAAAAAGATGAATTATCTATATCCAACACCAGTTTGTCATCCAGACTGGATAGTACTGAACGCAATTGAAGATACCTAAACCATGAAAATTTTTCTATATTATGTGTCATCTCTATAAATGGTTTAATATCTCTATCCTTAACTACCTGTGAAATGTATAAAATTTTATTCTTCTGCCAAAATGTGTCGGCTGCAATATCATCCAGCCTTTGTAAGTACACATTATGCCAAAGAGGCGTAAATGTAAATGAACCCTTAATCTTCAACCATGTCCTAGTTGTAGCCCACACTTTCAGGAGTAATTTTATAGTCTCTCTGTAGCCTCGCTCATAGCTCTTCAATAGCCCGGATTCCAGCAAGGTAAAAATATTATTATGGGCGTGGCTAGTTACCAACTTCCCCAGGAGTGCGCTGTTCTCTGATTCGTAGCACCTCAATAACTGGGCTGCGATAAAGTACCCTTTAAAGTAAGGGAGGTTTAAACCCCCGCACTCCACTGATTTATACAAATATTCCAGCTTTATTCGAACTCGCTTCCTTCCCCATATTAAATCATTAATTATCCTTTCCATAAGTTTAAAATACTTATCTTGTATCCAAATAGGTGTATTCCTGAGCACATATAAAAATTGTGGTAGTAACACCATTTTGACTAATGAGACTCGGTCGGCTCTAGATAGAGGGAGTCTCAGCCAGATCCCTATTTTAGCTCTACTGCTTACCATCATGGGGATCAAATTAAGTTGTATAAAATTTTCAACCCGGGGTGATATAATCAAACCCAAGTATTGAAAAGTGTCAACAATATTCAACTGTGTCACAGTGACCTCTTTCCGTGGGAGGGGATCCACTGGCATCAAACTGGTCTTAGCCCAGTTTATAAGAAAACCAGACACCTCACCAAATGCTTTAACCATTTGGATAATCCTAGGGAGAGTAATTTCCGTATGGTCTATAAAAAAAAGAACATCATCCGCATATAATGAGATACGGTCTTGTGTTCCTAGCGTACCAAATCCTTTGAGCTGATCGTCCTGTCTAATGGCCATAGCAAGGGGTTCGATATAAATATCAAATAACAATGGGGATAATGGACAGCCCTGCCGCGTGCCCCTATTTAAATCAATACTGCTACTCAGGATTCCATTAAGACTCAATTTTGCCCTTGGAGATCCATATAGTAACTTAAGAGTACCTATGAACCTTTCTCCAAAGCCTATCCTTGCCAGAACCTTCCAGAGGAAGCGCCACTCCACCCTGTCAAAGGCCTTAGAGGCGTCCAATGACAGGATGGAGCGAGCAGTCCCCCCAGGGGCCTGAATATTAGAAAAGAGCCGATGTAGATTATAATGTGTACCCTTGTTCTGAATAAAGCCACTCTGATCCGGGTGGACAATAGAGGAAATGACCCTAGAAAGCCTTGTAGCCAAGACCCTCGCAAGAAGCTTTACATCTGCATTAAGAAGTGAGATTGGTCTATAAGATTCTAGATCTAGGGGGTCTTTGCCTTTTTTTGGAATTAATATTATTACCGCTTCCATCATTGAATCTGGCAACTTCCCATACTCCATTGATTCAGAAAAGACCTCCAGCAGTCTGGGGAGAATGCACTCCCTATATTTACTATAGAATTCATATGGAAGCCCATCTGAACCAGGAGTAGAGTTAGCCGAGCATAATTTAATAGCTCCCTCGAGTTCCTGAATTGAGACCTCCAATTCGAGTGCTTTCTTTTGCGTCTCAGTAATAGAAGGGAAGGCAATCCTGTCAAGATAGAGATCTATCTTATCGTCTGTGATCTTAGTTTCAGCCTTGTACAAATCCTGAAAATAGTCAGCAAAGGCCTTCTCTACCGGACCCTGTCCAGTGACCATCTTACCATCACTCAATCGAACCTTATCTATAAATTTTTTAGATTGTTGACTTGATATTACTCTGGACAAAAGTTTCCCAGGTCGCCCTAACTCCGTAAAGTATTTTTGCCCCTTGAAAAAAAGGCTCTGTTGGGCCTTGTCCAATAAAAAATTAGAGTATATTTGCGTGGTTCTTTGCATGTTTTCCCTATTCTCCTCCGTCTTATTCATATAAAAGGATTCTGTCGCCAGTGCTGCACGTTCTTCTAGGTTTTTCT
This sequence comes from Bufo gargarizans, assembly GCF_014858855.1. NCBI lineage: Eukaryota > Metazoa > Chordata > Amphibia > Anura > Bufonidae > Bufo > Bufo gargarizans. The sequence continues at coordinate 2,005,902 of NC_058085.1, forward strand.
GTTTTTTCCCGTACTCCTTTCTAAGATTCGCGATGTTACTAACCAGCAATCCCCTCATGTACGCCTTAAAGGTATCCCATACAACTTGAATTTTTGCTGAGCCATGATTATTATCCCAAAAAAGGCCAATTTCATTTTGGATTATTTCATGTGTCTTTATAACTGATAACCAATAAGGATTTAGTCTAAAGGGAGGTTTTTGTGTGTATCTTTCCTGAGTTAGGCAGAGTTCAAGTAGTAGCGGGGAATGATCCGATATTGACCTCGTTTCGTATTTCATTCGATTTACCAATTTCACATGTTTACTACTTATCAATGCAAGATCTATTCTAGACATTGATTTACCTGCTTTACTAAAACACGAAAAAACCCTTTTCCCCTGTCCTAAATATTCCCAAATATCTTCAAAGCCAGCCTCCAGGCAAAACCGTGCCAGGGGAGACCCCTGAACCGGACTATCACTCCTGTTGCTCGTAGACACCCTATCCCGTAAAGGATCAATGACACAGTTGAAATCGCCAATGATCAGTGTTGGGCACTCAGGCCATTTCTCCATAAACAATACTAAGGAATTAAGAACCGAGAAAGAAAATGGCGGTGGAATGTAGACAAAAGCCAAAATGCATATTTCCCCCCTTAGCCTACAGTATAAAAAAATAAATCTCCCCTGTTGATCAACAGAGGATGCCATACAAACAAAATCAATAAGTCTGTGTATCAAGACGGTAACACCTCTCGAGTGATTAGAGAAAGTAGAATGATACGTATGCGCAGCCCATCCCCTGTTGACCACCCTAGAGGTCTCTTCGGTGAGGTGGGTCTCCAACAAACATATTATTGCAGGTAGGTGGACCCGAGTAAAGTAAAAAACTGCTTGTCTTTTACCTCTATCCCCCAAACCACGTATATTCCAGGTAACAATTCTAGTCAACATTATCAACAGTGGTTAGATGGGAAAAAGAGGAAAAAGAAAGAAAAAAGAAAAAGGATACATTTTGACGCACCACAGCCCAACCCCAAGCCCCCCCTACAGGTAATCCACGACATATTGTAGTAGATTTCTCTCCTGTGACCATCCCTCCCACGCTCCCCCCACTCGGCCGCCCCCATTCAGAGGTAAAGAAAAGGAAATTTAGGGGTATAGACCCTTTCTAGTAATTACAATTCCCAGCACAACCTAAAGAGAATTAGATCAAAGATTATTTCGATCAAGCCAATCCGTAGCTTCTTCCGAAGTATCGAAAAATAGTGTTTTATCGTTGAAGATAATCCGTAATTTTGCTGGGAATATAAGAGAATATTTAATATCCCTTTCTCTTAGCCTCTTTTTGGCAATCATAAATGTGCATCTCTTTTCTTGTATGTCTTTTGAAAAATCTGGAAAGAAAGCCAGTCTGTTCCCATTATATACAATCGGTGAGCATTCCCTCGCTCTTCTTAAGAGGATATCTTTATCCCCTGTGGCCAATAACTTAACAAGAAATGTCCGCGGTTGTCTCCCCGGAATTGGTTTACCCCCTGGGACCCGATGAGCTCTTTCTATCATGAAGAAGGGGGAAAACGAATCCTTCCCAAAATTTTCAAGGATTAACTTCTGTATAAATTGGGTTGAATTCTTCTCTTCCGCACCCTCTGGAATCCCTATTATTCTCACGTTGTATCTTCGTGACCTATCCTCAAGGTCGGCCACCTTTTTCTTCAGAAGGTTATATTCTGATTTAAGTGTGGAGACTTCAGTTTTTATTTTTGGGGATTCATTCTGTACCAGGGTAACAGAGCTCTCTATGTTGTTAACTCTGTCTCTCATTTTTGACAAATCATCTTTTATTAGTCCCACATCAACTTGGATAAACCCAAGTTGGGTTGTAACAGCCTGTATTAGATCCCCATTTTGTTTAACCGCTAGCAATATTTCTTCTAGCGGAGAGGAGTTGTCGTTAGGGATAACTTCTCCCATTATACCATCTTCCATTTCTGAGTATCTAGAGGCTTTTTGTGGGTCTAGCTCCGTCAACTCTGGGTCATCATTTTTTTTTGCGGCAAATTCCTTTTGTCCACCCCTCGTATTAACCCTCGGAGACCTCAGAAACTGGTCTATTTTTGTTGTTTCAGCGGTCTTAAACCCCAGTTTCTGATTTGAGAGGTCAGCCGAGCGCCTACTAGCTTTTGGAGCCATATTTTGATCCTCCTTTTTTTTTTTTTTTTTTTTCCCCCTTTGCTTTTTCCTTCCTTTTCTTCGCCTCCTTTTTCTCCCCCTTTTTTTTTTTTTTTTTTTTTTTTTTATGGAGGTATATTAGATGGTCATTGAATATCAATTTTACTGCAGGCCAGTGGAGTACAGGCCCCAAAAATTATTCATTCAATGTACAGAAAAGAACAAGTTATTATGTAGCTCGAGGTATATTAGATGGTCATTGGATATCAATTTTACTGCAGGGCAGTACAAATAAATGTCAAATACATATGTTTAAAAGAACTACAAATAAAAAATGTAGTTAAAAACATGGCTAACAAAATCCCCCCTCTTGAAATTTACCCCAAATGATAATAGGTTGCATTCGATAACACATGGTCGTCGCAGGTGTTGAATTCCTCCGAGGCCCCAAAAATTAGGCATTCACTGTACAGAAAAGATCAATTGATAATGTGGCTGGAGGTACATCAGACGGTCACCGTATAACAATTTTACTGTTGGCCAGTTAGATTACAGGCCCCAAAAATTATGCATTCACCGTACATAAAAGATCAAGTGATTATGTGGCCGGAGGTATATTAGACGGTCAATGGATATCAATCTTACTGCAGGCCAGTGGACTACAGGCCACAAAAATTATTCATTCCCTGGACAGAAAACTTCAAGTGATTATGTGGCCGGAGTCATGATAGATGGTAATTGGATATCAATTTTACTGCAGGCCAGTACAAATAAATGTCAGATACATATTTTTAAAAGAACAAAAAATATAAAATTAGATTAAAAACATGCCTAACGAAATCCCCCCTCTTGAAAAAAACAACAAATGATAATAGTTGAAATTCGATAACACGTGGTCGTTACAGGTGTTGAATTCCTTTGAGGCCCCAAACATTAGGCATTCACAGGACAGAAAAGGAATTTTATGCCTCTGTATTTACATAAGACAGGGACCATTATTTGTTCTGGGTGGTGGTGGATATGTGTGGGCTGGCATAAGGAAATTCAATTAAATGTGGTCGTCACAGTTGTTGAATTCCTCCGAGATCCATGCCTCATTCATTTCTATAAATGTGAGGTAGTTCACACTGTCGTGAGCTAGGCGAGTGGGCTTATCAGTCACGATCCCCCCTGCTGCGCTGAACGTCCTGTCGGACAGGACACTCGATGAGGGGCAAGCCAAGAGTTCCATGGAAAATTGTGCCAGCTCTGGCCACAGGTCAAGCCTGCACACCAAGTAGTCAAGGGGTTCCTCTCTTCTCAGAGCGTCCACATCGGCTGTTAACCCGATGTAGTCGGACACCTGTCGTTCTTGGCGTTCCCTGAGGCTGGATCCGGAGGGCGGCTGTCAATGGGTTGTCTGCAAGAATGATCTCATAGCTGAAGTGACCAACACACCTTCAAATCGCCCTCTTCTTGCATGCGCTGTAGGATTGGTACTTACAACTGTTTCTCTGTGGGTGGAAATTCCTCTGCCCGCAACAGCAGAATGCAGCATCTCTCGAAGCAAGGCCTGGAAATGCTGCATTTTGACAGCCCTCTGTGATGCTGGTAACATGCCTGTCATTTTGTGTTTATACCGGGGGTCTAAGTACGTTGCCACCCAGTACTGGTCCTTGCCCTTTATGCTTTTTATATGGGGGTCCCTCTTCAAACACTGGAACATAAAGGCCCCCATTTGCACTAAATTGGAAGCGATGGAGCGGCCTGGCTCCTGCTCATTGCCCAGGAGAATGTCATCCTCGTTTTTTTCCCCCTTATCCACGGACAACACCAGGGATCCCAGAAAAGTTTAAAGCATGCTCTTCTTGCTGCCTCCTCCTCCCCCCCAGGCACTCCAGACTCCCGCTGACTTGTCACAGATGGAGTAGCCCCCCCCCCGGGAATTCATTCAGAATTGCGACTTCCTCATCTTCCTGCTCCTGCTCCTTGACGGCTTGATTAATGACACGACACAATGCATGCTCCAGAATGAAGCCGTAAGGTACGATGTCCCTGATGGCTCCCTGGCTGCGACTGACCAGTTTGGTGATCTCATCAAATGGAAGTCTGCATCCATTGCGCATGAGCAGCTGCTGACGTGGTAAGGTAAGAAAGAAGCCAAGCTCCCAGAACCTGTCCTGCCGCAGAATTCGTAGAGGTAGTCGTTAATGGCACAATTCTGCTGGAGCAGCCTATCAAGCATATGCAAGGTGGAGTTCCAGCGCGTCGGGCTGTCACAAATCAGACGTCTGACGGACAAGTGGTGTAGCCGCTGAACGTCAGCAAGGCGAGCCATGGCCGTGTAAGATCTAAAATGGTCAGAGATTTTCCTGGCCTGCCGCAAGACGTCCTGGACCACGGGGTATTTGGCAATGAATCACTGCACGACTAAGTTCAGGACATGTGCCGTGTGTCATTTTGCCATGTTTCAGCAGATTGGCACCGTTGTCGCACACCACTTTACCAACTGTCAAATTAAGCGGGTTTAGCCACTGATCAACCTGTGACCGCAGAGCTGAAAGGAGTGCAGGACCGGTGTGACTCTTGGCTTCAATGCACAACAGCTGCATCACAGTATGGCAACGTCTCACCTGGCAGGTCGAATAGGTTCTAAGGGACCTTGGGAGGGTGCAGTGGAAGAGGCGGTAGCAGTGGAAAAGGAGGAGTCAGCCGAGGAGGAGACGGAGGATGGAGTAGGAGGAGAGGAAGAGGCAGGCCTGCATGGAATCCGTGGCGGTAACACCAAATCCACATGGGTGCCACGGGTTGCATGCTTGACAGCCATCAAAATGTTCACCCAGTTGGCAGTAAAAGTTATGTACCTTCCCTGCCCGTGTTTGCTAGACCATGTGTCTGTGGTCAGATGTATCTTGGCAACGACACTGTGTGCCAGAGATACATTTACTTGCCACTGAACATGACCATATAGCTCTGGGGTGCCCTTCTAGGATAAATATTTTCCTTCCGGGGACCTTTCATTGTGCTGTACCAATGGCCACAAATTTTCGGAAGACCTCAGTCCACCAGTTTATATGGGCTGATCTAGGTACTGTCGTCAGACCGCTGGTTGGCGGCCGTTGCTACCTCCTCTTCCTCATCCGATGCCAAGAATAGCTGCGCATCGGTAAGGTCTAGAAATTGATGGGAAAACAATTCCTCTGATTTGAGTGGAGGGGCAATGGTGGTGGTGTCTTTGGGGGTGCACACAGCAGAGAGTGAGGAGGGTGCTAATGCAGAGGATGAGAAGGGTGCAGAAACGGGAGCCACTCAACCAACTCTGGTGTGTCCTTTGACGTAATCGAACGCACCTTTTCCAACTTCCCACTTAGGCTCCGGCCTGGTGCACCTGCTCGACCCCTGCCAACCCTGCAGAATGGCCTGCCTCTTCCTCTGCCTGTCATTTTATAAATGACCCTGTGACAAAGTCCCTATAGAAGAGCAGTATTTGTGGAAGCAGGTATATAGAAATCCTTAATGCTGCACAAATGCTGCACAATACAAATGCACTATATAGAAATGATATTATAGGTATATAACACCCCTGCCTCAATCAGTTTTTTTTGGGGGGGGGAACTAGTATCTCACACCAGTTGAAATTAGTTGTTCCAGTAGCGTTTGACCCTCTGTATAGCTGCGGTATCGCAGCAGAACCGCACACAAATGCTGCACATGCACTATATATAAATTATATTATAGGTATATCACACCCCTGCCTCAATCAGTTTTTTTGGGGGGCAACTGGTATATCACACCAGTTGCAATTAGTTTTTCCAATAGCATTTGTCCCTCTGTATAGCTGTGGTATCTTAGTAGATCCACACACAAATGCTGCACAATACAAATGCACTATATAGAAATTATATTATAGGTATATCACACCCCTGCAGTTTTTTTGGGGGGCAACTGGTATATCGAACCCCTTAATCTGTTTATTTTTGGGCAACAACAGGTATATCACACCAGTTGCAATTAGTTGTTCCAGTAGGGTTTGTCCCTCTGTATAGCTGCGGTATCTCAGCAGAACCACCCCAGGTGTCAGGCTGTCAGCTATACAGGGGGGTGCCTAATGTCTCTGCAAGGAAGGAGAGCTGTGATTCTCTTAGGAGAAAGGACCTTTGATGACATCATCACCATGTGACCAGTAACATATCGATATTACTGGTCACATGGCTATGAGGTAATCAAATGTCCTTTCTCTCTATCAGGAGTGTTACTGCAGGAGAAGTTTGCCATAATTAGTGGAGCTTTTTTGTGAAGATTACATCAGCAAAAAGGTGACAGGGGCTGTTATGCTATTGTACTGTAAGTTACTGTATAGTGGGGTGCTGTATAGTGTGGGGTGCTATACTGCTCTATTGTATACTGTTGGGTGCTGTATAGTGTGGGGTGCTGTATGCTGTATACCCTGGGGTGCTGTAAACTGTGGGGTGCTGTATACTGTGAGATGCTGTATACTGTGAGATGCTGTATACTGTGGGATGCTGTATACTGTATATTGTGGGGTACTGTATAATGTGCTGCATACTGGAGTGCTGTATACTGTGAGGTGCTGTATACTGTTTACTGTAGGATGCTGTATACTGTGGGGTGCTATACTACTCTACTATATACTGAGAGGTGCTATACAGTATGCTATAGGATGCTATACTGCATACTGTGGGGTGTTATACTATGTTGCATACTGTGGGGTACTATATACTCTGGGGCGTTGTATACTGTGGGGTGCTATACTATATATTGCATACTGTGAGGTACTGTATACTATAGTTTGCTTTACTGCATACTGTGGGGTACTGTATACTATAGGGTGCTATACTGCATACTGTGGGGTGCTGTATACTTTGTATTGCATACTATGGGGTGCTGTATGATGGGCGGTGTTATATACTGTATACTGTGGGGTATTACACTGTATACTGCGGAGTGTTGTACGCTATACACTATGAGAGGCTGGGGGTGTTATACAATAGACGTCAATTCAACAAATCTGACCTAGATAAATAAAGGGTATTAGGTTCTTCTAAATAAAAGCTGACCCCCCTACGGCTGGTAACCCCCCATTATCCTATAATCTACAATAATAATTCTGCTCTATAAGTCCTCCGACCACTAAACACTGGCGAGCTATCGTATCTGTGTTCCCTTCTGCACCAGGGATGTGGTTCTGTGCACTGTCACCACTCGTCCCCCTATTGCTTACTTTTCATTGATTATATGGTTTAGGGTCAGCACTGACGATAGCCGTCCTCTAAAATCGCTTCATACGTTGCCCCCAAAATGTTTCCAGATCCCTGGCAATCTCAGGGGTAATGGGCAACGACACTATATACGTGGCATTGTTTTCTTTAATATTTGCGAGAAAAAAATAAACATGGGGCACAACGCGAAAGAGGTCGGGGCAAATGGCCCCCGGCCTATGATATACTTAATCTGCCCCTGGTGCGTGCTCTGATAAGCCAGGGAGCGCGCTCACGCCTATCTCACTTGTATGCTTGCTGCCGGCCGCCGCTCACCTTCCAGGCAGGAAAATCTCCCATCTTCCTTGTAGCCGCTTGCTCCAGTGCTCCTGAGCAAGAAAACAGATGTGCGGACTGTGCCTTCTAGTGAAGTGACTACCTCACCAGTGTTGTGTGTGTCACAGTGTGTGTCTGCAGATACACTGCCGCTGAGCCTGCAAAAAGCACTGTGGTGTGTGGCAGTTAGGAGTGGTGCAGACAGTCACAGTGGCACTGTGGTGTGTGGCAGTTAGGAGTGGTGCAGACAGTCACAGTGGCACTGTGGTGTGTGGCAGTTAGGAGTGGTGCAGACAGTCACAGTGGCACTGACAAACATGGATGGGAAAGGACCAGGCTTATTAACCTGTAGGATACCAGTGCCGTACCTGTACGGCGCTGCAGGATGTAACTTAAGTCCCAGCTCGGTACAGGTATGGCGGGCTGATCGGGCAGGTGCAGGAGCTGTGCCCGTCCGATCAGCGGCACGGATCTAGCTGTCACTGTCAGCTGAGCCCCTGCTATCACGGCAGGGTGCACCAGCATCAGTGAAAACTCCAGCCCGCTCTCTAAAAATATAACATGATCAGTCCCGTCAGGTGAACCTGTAAAAAAAAAATTATATAAAAGCTGTGCAAAAACAGGCGTTTTTTCTTTACCTTCCTTCACAAAATGTGTAATACCAAGCTTACATTGTATTTCCATGGTGACAGATTCCCTTAAAATTTTCATTTACCAGCAATTTTCTGTTTACTAGCGATAAAAAATGTTATTTTAAACAAAAAAAAGATTTAAATGTTAAAATAAAGTTTCTTATGGTTTCAGCAGGGGGAAGGGGGTGCCAAAGAAAGTACCTGCCCCGGGTGCCAAATACCCTAGGCACGCCACTGGTTCCAATAGCGTTTGTCCTTCTGTATAGCTGCGATATCTCAGCAGAACCGCACACAACTGCTGCACATGCACTATATAGAAATTATATTATAGGTATATCACACCCCTGCCTCAAACAGTTTTTTGGGGGGGCAACAGGTATATCACACCAGTTGCAATTAGTTATTCCAATAGCATTTGTGCCTCTATCTAGCTGCGGTATCTCGGCAGAACCGCACACAACTGCTGCACAGTACAAATGCACTATATTATCTATCTATGTTAGAAAGTATATTAGAAGTATATCACACCCCTCAGTAAGTCACAACTATCAATAGCACACCTATACCTGTCCTTAAAAAGACTTTTGTGGCCCTATTAGCTAGCGTTTGGTGTCCCTAACAGTCTGTCCCTGCTCCACACAGCAACCTCTCCCTACACTGGCAAAAGACTGAATGTAAAATGGCGGCCAGATCGGGTTTATTTATAGGGTAGGGCGTGTGTACATGTGCTGAAACATCTCAATTGGCTGTCCTGTCCCACCTGATGGATATGTCATGGGTTAAAGTTCGGCACAATGCAAAAAAATATGGCGCCGGGCAGACATTGCCATATGCAAAGTTCGCTGCGAAACGACCGCCGAGTGAACCGCAAGGCCATCTCTACTCATCATGACCAGGTTGTTATTGGAAATTAGAGCACAATACAGGGGAATACACTCAATGGAATATGTGGCTGGCAGCAGTACCTTGGCAACAATGGATGTAATGTCCAATGTCAGATATAGGGTTTGGCCAGGTTGTGTCCAGGTGTGAAGAGTAAAGTCTTAGCAGTTTTTGGTAGCAGCTTACTGATGCCAATGCTCGGCCATGCAGACTTTAAGTCCTTCTCTTCCTCTCTTTTGTCTTTGTCCTTCTCTCTTCCTGTAGATCTTGTAGAGGTCTGTTAGTCTCTGCAGCTTTCTGGGCCTGACAAGAGGGAGCACAGGGTAACAGCTTCCTGGCTGTACAATCCATACATGGCTATACTGGGTGTAATACATTACAACACATTAAGCAACAAACCATTTGCAGATACCCCCTGTTCTGGAGTACTGCAGAGGCACCCAGGCATACTCGAGAGGCAGATTGCAGGTCTGCTAGAGGACTACACCCAACAGCTGGGTATTGTAGTGCCACATTTTGAGGAGAGGGAGAGAGACAGATATTGCACCCCTGTGGCTGAGTTAGAGAGAAAGAACAGATATTTTGGAAGAGGGACTCAAAGAAAGAAAGTACTAGACATATCTGCCATATGAGCAACCTTAGGAACAATCAGTATCATGCCTACTTCTACAAGTCTGTGCATAATAAGAACTTCTGCTGTGAGTACATGTATTTGCAATTTGCCACCATCTCCCATTAAGAACTGTTTGTTTGTTGGAACAAAACCATCTTTTTCCTTGGAGCTGCACTATTACTACTACTACTACATTGCTTTAAGGGATCTCTGACTTGCACGCCACACTCCTCCTATTCCAGGGGCACTTCATAACACCAACAGGCAGTAAACCCCTCACACCAGGGTGTGCCACGAGGGGAAAAAAGGGTGCAACCTTCCCACCACAATTGTGAGCAACTCAGGGAGTACTGCAGAAGGACCAACGGCACCTGACTACCAACACCTTTCACGCTATGATCATTCCTATTCTCTCCATCTACTTAGCAGCCTCTATTTCTTGTATAGTGGTAATTACGCACCTGTCTAATGTGTATATGTGTTTAGATTGTAAGCCTCATTGGGGACATGTCGCTAATTATTTCTATACAGCACTGAAGAATATGTTGACGCTATACAGAAAATAAAAAATATAGCTTCAATTGTATTTCCTATTTAAGAAAACCCAATTTAAGGAGCAGAACAGTGAAGATGCCCACCATTCCCCAACTACTTTAGACTACAGCGACGGAACTCATTGTCTAGGTGTAGATCTCCATGAAAGTTACACAAAAACACTGATGCAAATGATTTCCTTTTTTTAAAACTTTATTATAAATTCTTCAATTTCAATTTTAAACATATATTAATTTAATGTACATGAAAAACCCAGTATCCAGCCAAGTAAGGCGGGTTCACATCGGCGTTATTGAATTCCGTTATTGGTTCCGTTATAACAGAGTTATTACGGAATTTTACGACAGAATGCAAAATGGAAGCCTTTAAGAGGCATTCCGTTTTTCTCCGTCCTAATATATGTCTATGGGGGCACATAATGGTTCCGTTTGTTTCCGTTATACATGACGGAAAAAATAGTCCAGTCTACAGGACTATTTTTTTCGTCATGCATAACGAAAACAATCGGAACTGTTATGTGCCCCCTGTAGACATGTATTAGGACGGAGGATTATTTTTTCCGTCATGTATAACGGAAACAAACTGAACCGTTATGTGGCCACATAGACATGTATTAGAACGGAGCAAAACAGAATGCCCCTTAAAGGTTTCCAATTTGCATTCAGTCCCAGAATTCCGTTATATTCCATTATAACTCTATATAACGCCGATGTGAACCCACACTAAGAATAAACATTTCAGGTAACTGAAAGAACTGTGCAGGAACACCACTGAAATCTTTTCATTCATTGGATTTTAAAAGTTTGATTTGTGCTTGTAATTATCATTCATGGCAAGCATCCCCATCACTAGACACACAATAATTATGGTAATAGGTCAAATATAGGCGCTTATAAAAAAATATAAAAAAGACATTCAATTGTTCACTTATGTGAATTCCAATAACCCCGCAAAATTATTTTGGTTTGTTTAAGAAGAAGCAACATTAATAACCATTGACCCCTTCACATCAGAGAATTTATCAGATGAGAAATCCACCATGAGACATCTTTGACCAGTTCGGTATGGTAAAATGTTGACTTTGCTGACAGATATTTGGTTCTTACTCAGTTGGGGCACCCTGTAGGTGAAAACAAGATATATAATATATATATGAGGCACAGCATGTGTGTTATCTCAAGTTCTTAACTCACAATCTATCCAAGTTTAGAAAAATAAAGAAGCAAATGTGCTGAAATCCACCATGTTTGATTTTACTTACAGTAAGATTATGTGTGGATCCAACAATTTTGGCAGGATCTGCCTACCTACATATTGTGAATCTTGATGGAAGACTCCCTGGTCATCAGTGGATTACTGAAGCTACAACATCTGAACCCTCAGAAATTAACTGCTATCACTGAGGCAGCTGCAGGAGGCTGCACAATAGTCCTATATGAGACATGGTATTACATGCCACCTATTCAAAGGAATGGGCAAACATATAATAATGGTTGCCATTTTTATCTGTTACAGCAGGACAGTGGTCTCCACTTTGACTTATAATGGAAGATCCCAATCGGGAACTATCTCATTCATGTGCCATAATATGACTTGTGGACATGGGTTGTCCTGTTGGGACACCCTTTAAAATTAGTGCAGCACAATATGGATGGTCCTATAAGTCAACCAACAGTGCATTTGTCTTATTCACCTGCCATATGATCAATCTCAATGTAAAAAGGTATCAATCTGAAAAACCGAATTAGAAAATAAATGCTTCTTTTGGACAGGGCCACTGCAAATGGCGAATATCATTTTGAGACAAGTACAGAAATTAATTGTGCATTTACAAACAGTGTTGGTTGAAAAAGTATCTAAATATACCTAACTATGAGTTGATTTTAGTCATTCGTGTAATTATATAATTAGATTATGGTTGGAAAGTTTGAGGCAAATGAAATGTGGTCTACTTGGTAGAAACTTTAAAGATAGCAGCAAAGGACATTGGAAAGAGAGCAGGACCATCTTAACTTTCGGTAGGGGATCTTGATTTGTGGTTATACCACTGATATGTAGCTCAACTGATCTCATATACCTATTATTACATGACTTCAGATCTGGTTACATTACCCCTTAACCTTGTTTGGGTTGGGAAGCTACAGCTGAAGATGTGACTTACCTGACAGCAAGGCATCTAGTATTATCAGAGGCATAAGTTTAATGTGCAGTTTTGTATGTCATTTCATACTTACTGAATTGTGGACTGCTCCTTTACCAGCCCACTCCCCTGAATGGTCATAACACAGTTCTGGGCTTCGTCTGGAGTGGGATTGGTGACTGTTATCTCTACAGTTAGTGATTTATTTAGTTGGGCTTTCTCTGTGATCTGGAATAAATAAAACACATATCAAACCTTATGGGGTATAATAGTGAAACTGAACCTAAATAATTTTTAAAGCCAAAATTTATGATAAATCCTTTGTCCTAAATTAAGTTGACTTAAATGTAAAGCTAATTAAATAATACATAACTACAGTATCTAAATTAAACTTAAAATTACCCAAAAAAATGCATAAATAATAATTTGTTAATATAGAGTCAATTGAAATATTTGGACTGGAGAACCCCAAACTGACCTCAGATGGTGGCCCACCTATGGCACAACATGAAGTTAAAAAACAAAATACAACAGAAAATATATAAAAATGAGATTTGATAAGAAAGCAACTTCAACAATCAAGAACATCAATAGCTGTTAAGAGAGGAATATGAAGGGCTTGGATTATGTAGAAGCCCTCTGAGCTGGTAGACATAAGAAAGAGGAAGACCCATTGGACATTAAATAAATTATGACATGTCATGTTAGATTGTGACCCGTATAATCAAACTTGTTCATTGGGTTCCTAACATAAAGAAGGACGGTTGTCCAAACTAGAAAAAAATAATTTTACTTCCTTGCATATGGATGGAGCCATAATATATTTGATTATAATACCTTCATCTTGATAGGTGGGTTCTTCAGTATGATCACGGCCTGCACCAGGAGGTTACCTTTTTTCTCGTCTTCACATACTGCCATAACTTTAATCATGTTGTCTGCAGTTATGGCATTTTCATATTCAGTATATGGTATGGTGTATGGGATGCTCTTTTCTGAAACACACGAAAAGTAAAAATGTTATCTTTGACAAAGCTTATTCTACATATAAAGAACACTTTCAAGAATTTTCTTAGAAATAGAGAACAAAATAATCCTTTATGGTCGAGAAAAGGAATTCAAGACCAGGCTAGCTTCATAAAACTCCAAACCCATCATCGAGTCTTGTATACATGTACAAAAGTGGACTAAAGTGTAACACAGTGGGGTGATGTAATCTGGATAACTTCTACTTCAATCTAAGCAATTTAACCAATTAGCCTGTAAAATGTGGAGCACTCAGGACTCAGCCATTCATTTGTGTCATCTCTTTGCTACTAATAAAACAATATGTACTAATGAAGGGAAACAAGCCCTGATCAGTAGAGATGAGCGAATTTTTTAAAATTTCTTTTCGCCAATTCGCCAATTTTTGGGGGAATTTTTTTTATTCGATCCGAATAAATTACATTAAGAAACGGCTATTTCCTGGCTGCAGAGAGCCTTTATAGTGGTGTAGAACACTGTGGCCTTGCAGTAACATGCATAGGGAGTCTGCTTTGGCAGTGAAATAATACTGTGAGTCCGTATGACATGCAGATGCCAGGTGTTGCTCTTAGAATCACTGCACACTTCACTTATTTGGGCAGTCACTGGGCCAAAACTGACCAAATAACTCACGTATGAACTCGCCTTACAGGTCAATGCTTAGCGCCAGCATCAGGAGGCCACAGAGTGGCACAATGACAGAGTGTGCAAGGTGGCGGCAGCAGCAGCATCAGGAGGAGGCCACAGAGTGGCTTACTGACATAGCGGAGGTGGCGGCAGAATCTGGAGGAGGCCACAGGGTGGCACAATGACAGAGTGTGAAGGTGGTGGCAGCACGAGGAGGCCACAGAGTGGCACATTGAAAGAGTATGGAGGTGGCAGAAGCATGAGGAGACCACAGAGTGGCCTAATGACAGAGTCTAGAGGTGGCAGCAGCATCAGGAGGCTACAGAGTGGCACAATGACAGTATGGAGGTGGCAGCAGCATCAGCAGGAGGCCACAGGGTGGCACAATGACAGTGTGGAGGTGGCAGCAGCACTAGCAGGAAGCCACAGGGTGGCACAATGACAAAGTGTGGAGGTGGCAGCATCAGGAGGAAGGCCACAGAGTGGCCTAATGACAGAGTCTGGAGGTGGCTGCAGCATCAGGAGGCAACAGAGTGGCACAATGACAGAGTGTGGAGGTGGCGGCAGCAGCAGCATCAGGAGGATGCCACAGAGTGGTAAGGCAAAATAGTGTGGAGGTGGCTGCAGCATGAGGTGACCACAGAGTGGCAAGGTGACATAGTGTGGAGGTGGCAGCAGCATCAGGAGGCCACAGAGTGACATAGTGTGGAGGTGGGTGGCAATACCAGTAGCAGCTGAAAATGGTGGGTGAAAGAAGGAGCATTTGGCATCAGATGTGTGGAATCAGGCGGGTGGCAGCATCAGAATAGTAGCTGAGGCAGGAAGCCAGAAGAAACCGGTATCTTTTGTCAAAGTGTTGGTGTGGCACCATGGATGATCTAGTCTGGTGCATCAGGAATTGGTGGGTGGAAATTCTGGCTGATCCACGCCTGATTCATCTTGACAAAGGTCAGGTCTCTCCACATTTTGGGTGGACGGGAGAGTTCTTCTTGGGGTAACTATGGCCCCTTGCCACACTAAACACCCGCTCTGATGCCACACTACTGGCCAGGCAGGACAGCTTTTCCAGGGCAAACTCGGCCAGTTGCGGACACATATCCAGTTTGGCTGCCCAGTAGTCCAGCGGATCTTCAATTATGGCTGGCAGGGTGCACTACAAGTATGCCACCACCTGCTGGTTCACGTTCTGCTCCAGGTCTAGATGCTGCTGGTGAGTAGTTTCTTCACTATGCGGATGAAGAAAGCCGCTCATCAGCGACTGTAGACTCAGGCTGCTGCTGATGGAGCTGGTACTGCTCCTGTCACCCCACCCCTCCCTAGAAGCCATTCAGCAGTGGAACAGTGAGCGCAGAGGGCCATCTTGGTCAGTCCTGCAAGAGGAATGGACGATGGCGCAGATATGCAGCGGCCAACTGTCTACAAAGAATGTCTCTATAGTAGTTCAGTTTGTCCTCCCTCTCAGCGGGTGTAAAAAAAGGCCCCCATTTTGGACCGGTAGAGAGGGTCCAACAAAGTGGAGAGCCAGATGTCATCCTTTTGCTGAATGGTGACAATTCGGCTGTCACTACGCAAGCAAGTGAGTATGCAGTGGGCCATAGGGAGGGACTCCCTGCCTCCATCTCCACTGCATACTGCAACGATGTGCCTGGGTCATCTGCCTCATCTTCCTCATATCCCTCTTGCTCTTCCGGCTTCTCCTGCTCCTCCTCTCCTGTCACCTGTGTAGATAAACCACCCATTTTGCTACACATTGGTTGTGCTTCAATGTCCTCCTCCTCCTCCAGCTCAGCCCCCACAGGGCTCATGTGGCCGTAAGTTCTAGGTCAGTCTCCAGTCCCCTGACCAGCCATATTTAGCAGCATCTGTTCCAGGACATGAAGCAGTGGAATGACGTCGTTCATCCCATAGTCCTGGCAACTGACAAATAACGTGGCCTCCTGAAAGGGCCTGAGCAAAGAGCAGGTGTCACACATGAGCTGCCCCTGGCTGACATCAAAGTTAGACAGGGGAGTACTCCTGTCCGCTTGGATCATCAGGAAATCGTTTATGGCCTTTCTCTGTTCGTACAGTTGGTCCAACATATGAAGGGTGGCATTCCAACGGGTGGAAATGTTGTATATCAGCCTATGTTGGGGATGCCGTTCTGCCTCTGCAGCTTAAGGAGGGTGTGCTTTCCAGTGTACAAGTGGCTGAAGTGCATGCAAAGTTTCCTGGCCATTTTTAGGATGTCTTGCAGATGGGTCGAAGACTTCAGGAATGGCTTGACAACCAGATTAAACACGCGTGCCACGCAGGGCGCATGGCTCAGCCCTCCTTGATGCAGTGCCGACATCATGTTCTTTGCGTTGTTGGTCACCCTGGTTCCGATTTTCAGTTGTCGCGGAGAAAGCCAGGATTCGATTTCTTGCTGAAGGACACAGAGCAGTTCCTCCCATGTGTAACTCTGTTTGCCAAGGCAAACGAGATGCAGAACAGTGTGACACCGCCATGCCCTGCAAATGTGGTGTGCTGGAGGGGCGCTGTGAATTGTCCCTGCAGTGGAGGCTGAGGACATAGTGGAGGATGAGGAGGCAGAGGCGGACATTGTCGCTGGACCAACGGCGTGACAATGTGGAGGCAGAAGTGGTGTCACCTGGCCAAGTTGCTGGTGTGGCTGTGCAGGAACCACATTCACCCAGTGGGCCGTAAAGGTCATGTATTGTCTATGACCGTAGTTACAGCTCCACACGTTGATGATGCCGTGCACTTTGTGACACCGACAGGCTCAAGGACTGGCCCACCTTCTGTTCTACATGTGTTTGAAGGGCTAGTACTGCCTTTTTGGGAAAGAAATGATGGCTTGGGACTCTCCACCTCGGCTTGGCAGAAGCCATCAGTTCTCTGAAAGGTGCAGAGTCCACCACTTGGAAAGGGTGGGACTGCAGCACCAGCAAATTGGACATGAGCACATTCAGCTTCTGCGCCGTTGGATGAGTGCATGCATACTGTTGTCTCTTGGCAATCACTTCGGTGATCGATTGCTGTCTAAATGAATGATGAGGAGAACGAGGAGCAGGAGCATCTGGACCAGCAGATGATGGGAATGACAGACAGCTCCCTTTGGCTGAGGTGGTGGAGCCTTGATTGTCTGAAACCGTGTGCGTGCCACTGGGTGATGCATTGGTTGCTGTAGCAGGCTGGGCCACCACATCAAAGCCACGGTTCTCCCAGGCCACTGTATGGAGACACTGCATATGTTGACACAGAGCCGCAGTGCCAACATTGGCACTCTGGCCACGCTTCACCTTCTGCCCACAAATTCTACTTATGTTCACGTTCACCTCCTGCGGCGGCTTAAGAAAAAACTGCCACACTGCCGAGTAGGTGATTTTACCACCAACAATACGCACTGACTGAATGCTACAGCCGCTGCCTCCGTGAACCCCTGCACCGCTATTACCTGGGCAGGTAGGCTCCAGCGAAGTGGGTGGTTTCCACCCCTGGCATGTTTGGCTCCCAACCTCCCACTACTGCCACCCTTTTTACTCCTGGCCATGCTAGCGACTTGCTGGCTCCGACGCTGGCTCATGGGCAAGCTGCCACTCTCTTCTCCCGATGATGATGAAGCCCCTTCGTCACCCGGCTCCCAAGTGCGATCAGCTACATTATCATCATCGAGTACTGTCTGCACGTCACTGATGTCCTCCCCAACCTTCTCTGGGTCGCAACACCAGCTCCCACACCACTCTCCTCATCACTACTTCCCTGCCTAGCGGAGGAAGCGGTGGATGTCTCCTCCAGATCTTGGCTGGGCAGTAGCTGCTGACTGTCCTCTAGTACCTCGTACTCATTGTTTCCCACAGCATACAATACTTCTGTGGCTCTGGGAAATGAAAAGGGCAGAGGCAGGTTGAGAACAGGTGCGGGCGCAGGGCCTGCTCCAGGGCCATGCCAACTAAGGTTTGTGTCTGACATACCCACGTCACAAAAAGCTTAACAAGAAATAACTGCACCGCAGAGCGGCAAATGTATTTTTTCTTATTCCGCTAAAACACCCCACAAAAGCCTTTATTACAGATTACTGCACCGCAGAGCGGCAAATGTGTTTTTTCTTTTTCCGCTAAAACACCCCACAAAAGCCTTTACTATAGATAAGTGCACCGCAGAGCGGCAAATATATTTTTTATTTTTCCGCTAAAACACCCCACAAAAGCCTTTACCACAGATAAGTGCACCGCAGAGCGGCAAATATATTTTTTATTTTTGTACTTTTGCACGTCACAATAGGCTTTACAAGAAATAACTACACCGCAGAGCGGCAAATGCATTTTTTCTTTTTGCACTAATACACGTCACAAAAGGCTTTACAAGAAAAAACTACACCACTGAGCGGCAAATACATTTTTTCTTTTTCCGCTAAAACACCCGAACAAAAGCCTTTACTACAGATTGCTGTGCCGCTGAGGGGCAAATGTATTTTTTCTTTTTCCGCTAAAACACCCCACAAAAGCTTCTACAACAGATTACTGCACAGCAGAGCGGTCAGCAGTCAGTACTGGAATCCAAGTGATTGTGACAGGTGAGTTGGCATTTTCAACCCTTCATCCTGCTGGCACATATGAAAATGAGTACCTGGTCTGAGAGAAAACGGCATCAATTCTCAGTTTGTATCTGTTCTATCTACTGAATTTTATTTTTTTAATTTCCACCTGGATAACACAGATGTGCTCCCAGCTCAGAAGTTAAACGAGTTTTCTGGTTTAGAAAGCTAAAAATGTTCATATACACTATTAGGAAATTCTGATTTATAGACTGGTGGCCTTTATCTATTACCTGAATGCAGAGAGCAGTGATAGAAGGCATCTCTTGCACTGGCAGACCTCTCCTGCCCTGGATTACACAGACAACCCATTGAATTGAATGGCCACTGTGTAATGTTAAATGTCACCTGTGGTGGCGCTGCAGGGAAACTGAACAGACTGGAGTGTGCTACGCCGGTCTTGATGGGTCCTGCACTGGAGAAGGCATTTAATTTAAGACGAGGTGCAGTCCTCCTCCGGCAGTACATGCGCCAGACTGAAATCTACTCCGTAGATTTCAGTCATAGTTTACACCAGTTTTCTACTATAAATGATGATAAATGTGCCGGGTCTGATGGCTCCGCCAATACACCACCTTCATCACGCCCCCTTTTCTGAAACTGGCAAGGGCAGCATACAAATGTCACTTACGACTAGATCTAGACACAAAGTCATACAACTGTGTTTTGCCACATTTTAATGTAAAGAGCAAGCTGTAGGGGAATGATAAATCTCCCCTTTATGTTCAGCTTATTGTCAAGAGACCCCATTAACAAGTAGGGATTGTACAGAGCAGATGACACTTTCTAAGATATCAATTTAAAAAATGCATAGGGGGACATTCAGGAAGACTGGCGATTCATCTGTCTAAGTTATGTAGAGGCGCCGGTCTCCACATAACTTAGGTGGACTTTACACTTGTCTACATCTACTCCAGCTCCCCTGCTGGCGTACATTTAAACCATTTTACCACCAGGCGTACAAAGTAATAAATGAGACGGGCCTGCCCTTGCACACCACACCCCTTTTTTTTTTAACTGGCGTGAGCGTTGGAAAAGGGGAAAAAGTCGCAGATTGCAGCAGAAATAACCTTTGCACCACAATATTCGATGGATATAGAAATTTTTATTTCTAAAACAAAGAAACCTACCTTCATTTGGCCCCAGTTTCACAGACTGAGAATTGGTTAGGATGTCCTTGACCAAAGCATTGGTATATACAATCGTAGAGGCGGTCAGGTTTGCTTGCAGAGTTATCTCATTAGCGCTTGTATTTTGTAGGCACAGGCTGAATGGGACATCATGACCAACCTCGATGTCATTACTATATTTAAAATTGCCAGTAAAGTCAGGTTTGGGGGCTGGTTCATCGGCTGAGAATGCGACGGTGGATCTTCTCAAATCAGACTCAGTAGTTGCCAGTTTGCTTTTAGCTTTTGTGAATATTTCTCTTTCTTTAGTTGAACCTGAAAAATGTACAAAATGTTTAGAATTTATTATTATTCAGTAACATGGTCCCTCTTGGCCAATCTGCTGTGAGGGATGGACTATTTTTTCCATACAGTACAGACTTCCCAATGGCGCCTCTATCTGTAGTTTTTGTGCCAAGTTGGTGTTATTAGGCAACTAAGGGCTCATGCAAGGGAACGTGTGCGGCCCATGCCCGTATTGCGGCGTGCAAACAGCACACACTTGAATGGGTCCACAATCTGCAAGACACGGGGCAGTGTGGAGCGGAAACCCACGGAAGTGCTACCGAACGCTTTTGTGGGATTTCGGTCCATGCTTCCGCATTGCAAAAAAAATAGAACATGTTCTATTTTTTTGCTGTGCGGACTAAACCTTGCGAATCGCAGACCCATTCAAGTGATGGGCCCGCATCCGCAAGTGGTGAGCACGCGGCCGGTGCTTGTGCTTTGCGGACTGCAAATAGCAGTCCGCAGCATCGGAACAGGGAACACACGTTGAACTGAATCTGTATGCATGTGTTTTTTCAGGAAAAAAAGTTGCATCAAAATTGAACTTTATGTAATTTTTTGGGCAAAGGGCATGGCAGTGGATGGACAATCATCTTCCATAGGGCTCCTGTCCTTCTGAAGGCCTTTGGGTTTGTGCCTACGCACCTTTTATTGCGGGCCGCTATTTGTGATCCGCAGCGCGGACATGGAGCCCTTATGTTCTAATAATGTTTATTCCCTGCCCACAGGATAGGGGATACATGCTTCATCACTGGGGGCCTGCCAGTGAACATGTAAATAGGGTCCCACAAATACCGCCAAACTGTCACATGAAATTGGAGTGGCGGTGAGCATGTAGGTGCACTGCATCATGTGAATGAAGTGGTGGACACACATGCACACCGAGGCTCCATTCTCATGGGGCAACTTAGTGGCACCTGCATACCCCCACTTTCGTGATCGCTGGTGTTCCCAGTGGTCGGACCCCCAGTGGTCAAACACTTATTCCCTGTCCTGTGAATTAGGATTATGTGTTATTAGTGGCACAACCCCTATACTGGATCCTTTAGGGCTCATGTACACAAATGCATTTTCTTTCCGTGTCTTTCCGTTTTTTTTTTTTTGCTGACCTTATGCGGAACCATTAATTTCAAAGCGTCCACAAAAAAAACTGAAGTTACTTCATGTCCCTAATCAGGACCCTCAGCTATTAGTCAGAGTACACACTCTGGAGGACCTAACATGTCCTGCGTTACACAAACAGTTCAGTGATGTCAAATAGAACAGTGTAATGCATTATTTGCCCTGTGGTGGCGCTGCAGGGAAATGTTCCACTAGTTACCAGGTTACCCTGCCGATAACAGCGGCATCTTGTGAGTCCCTGCAGTTTATCTTTAAAGAACCTTTCTAAAGGAAAGGAATTGTCCGCAATTGAATACAAAGTCCTTACCTTCAGCATATTTATAATTGTTTGTTACATCCACACGCTGATCTGAATTGATGGCCTTGGTGCTGGTTAATCTTCCTACTGAGCGTGTGTTTGAGCTAATTTTCTTCTTGGAATTATCAGGAGAGATCAACCAGTCAATTACGTCAGCATTCATTTCAGCAAATACAAAAGGGGCGTCATAATCAAGGTCCACCTCGCCCTCTTTAATGGCCTTCACTGAGCAGGGTCCAAGACGAAATAACCCTATGACAGAAAGATCTCATTAGTGATTGATAGAGTTGGCAGTAAAACACATTGCTGCATTAGGAGACCCAATTCTACCCACCCAAATGCTAATTAACCTGAGATGAGTCCTTTCCCTGAGATGAGTCAGGGACAGGACTCATCTCAGGTTAATTTGCATATGTATAAAAATTTATATATTTTTTTTACACAATAAAAGCACACAGAGCTATGGTGACACATATAATTTTCTTCTTATCTTTTTTTTATTTTCTTATTGCTCATTTTTTTCCTGAACGTGATTATGGGGGCGGCCATCTTGCCTGAGCTGTTTGTAACAGCATTTACAAAGAATGAAGAAAATTACTTTATGGCAGCCCCATGGTCCATAGACACAATGGTCAGGAGGAGACCTCATTGACTTCTATAGGAGAGTTTTCAAGGCATGCTCTTTGACCTGTGCAGAGGTCATTGTACAGGGACATAATACATAAGCTCTGACAATCACCCATTGTGAACGGTGGAATTATGTGTTATCTGTCATTCTAATCCTGCCTGTAATGATCTCACCTCTGTGTATAGATAAGCAGGTAAATGCTGTAAAGTGATCTGTTTAGACCAAGAAGTGGTGCCTATTCTTAATCTTAGTGGTCAGTGTGAAAACTGCAGGATTTTATGTTTTTTTGTTTAAATTGATATTGACATGAAAAAAGGCTTTATTGACATGAAAAAAGGCTTTAGATGCTGTGATCAAGTGAGAATGCTTTCGGGAGTGTTACCGGCATCCCCTGTGGCCAAAGGGGATGCCGGTAATTGATTAGAATAGGCTCAGCCTCGCTGAAGAGGCTGAGCACATTCAACATGCAATTCTTATTTTGACCACCAGATGTCAGGCCAACATATGAAATAAGCAATTCTCAATAATAAGTCCAGTTTAAAAATACACAATTATTCAAAATAAAAAAAATAGATTTTGTAGGCTCATATATGAGCTTTGAAATCCTTACAAAACATAAAAAAAACTGTTAAACAATATCTAAAAAAAAAAAATAAATTAAAGTTTAAATAACCCCCTTTCCGTATAATAAAAATATAAATATCTAAATAACAAAAAATATAAACATCATAGATATCACTGTGACCGAAAACGACCGTACTATTAAAATATAAAAATAATTTTCCAATACGGCAAATGGCATAACGGAAAAAAGGGTCAAAATGGCCAATTTGCCATTTTTTCATTGCTTCTCTTACCCCAATTTTTTTTAAATAAATATGATCAAAATGTCCCACAAACTCCAAAATGATATTGATAAAAACGAAAGATTGTCTCTCAAAAAATAGCCCCCACATTGCTCAGTAGCTATAACTATAAAAAAGTTATGGGTGTCAGAATAAGGTAATGTAAAAAAAGTTTTTTTCAAAGTTTACATTTATTTTTACACTATTTATACACAAAAAACCTATACATATGGGGTATCTTTGTAATCGTTCTGCCCCCAAAAATGAAGGGCGTGGATCAGTTTTGATCAAAACGCGGTGTGAACAAAACCTGCAAAAATGGTGGAGGAATTTATTTTCCAATTCCACCATTTGTTTTGTTTTTTACCGCTTCCCACTACATTGTATGCCATAATTAATGGTGGAGTTAGAAAGTAAAACTTGTCCCGCAAAAAAAAAAGAACTTATACAGCTATGTGAACGGAAATCTAAAAAAAGTTATTGCTCAAGGAATATAGGGAAGAAAAATGAAACACAAAAACGAAAAAAAATTCCAGTATCCTAAGAGTTAAACAATAGGTAATTTTCTGATGACACATTTCATTAAAGGAGTATTACTTTCTGAGACGTTTGTGGCAGATCAAAAATATATGTTGATGTCAGCTGCACTTCCAAGAGTCCCACATATTGAGAGATAGGGGGCTATCTTCTCTCCTGTTGGAGTTTTATTACTCTCATAAGCTGCAACAAAGACAGCTGCATGCATGACCATTTCTCCACCTCATCTACATCTTTCTAGAGTGCTACCCACCGGACAGGAGACCCCCATGCTGCTTATATATGTTGGTCCCAGAGATGATAAGGTATCGTTGGCATTAGGAATGGAACTTATCATTCCTTTCCTCTCCTCTTGGTGGGAGTAGACTGGACAGACTTCCTGGCAGGAGAGGGAGCTCTAGAGGGCTCTAGGGAGTTCGCTTAGCAAACCTGGATTGAGGGAGCTCTAAGGGCCCTGGGACTATGAAAACAGCTTGTCTGTGAGGACCACTATACCAGGGAGACTGCAGAGTCTCAGGCCACCAGAAGAACTGCAATTTGCATCATACAAAATCAGCAGAGTGATCAGCACTACTGCTATACAGACTCTGTTGCAAGGTGAGGGGATAACAAGTTAAGACACCCAACACTACAGTTCTGGATGGGCAAACCTGAAAACCTGCATTATATAGTGGATACCTACAGCTACGGGTGTCATTTTTTAGAAATAGTGAAGAGGAATCAGGAGAGAGAGATTTTGTCAACTAGCATACTTCTGAGTACCTCAATTATGTACCTTCTAACCAGCCACCATGCCTCATAATCTGGTGACAGACTCTGCACCTTGAACCTACTATTGCTGGATTTACCGCAAGTTATCCTTTGCATTCAGTAAAGTAAGTTGTTTGATGTACTCCCATGTCCACCTGATTCCATTAGTCCATCTTTTCACTGCACTGAATCCTGGGGATTGGTGGCAAGATGGAGTACACTGTGAAGCAACATCTCATCAGGACCACTGCCACTCCCATCCTCTGCACCGACTCATCAGGGGTTCACCACAACTGCCCCATTAGCACTTACTTACCTCTGCTCCCAAGACATGTGATGCTTCTCATTTTTGTGGCATGAAAAATACATGTGAGCACCCACTGGATACGACCAAACATGTCTTGTGACCAGATGTGATTGGGGGCCACACAGAATAGCTTCACGAGCTGCAGGTTGTGCACCACTGGCTTAGATAAACTGTTACTAGATATCGGATCACAGAATATACATAATTGTACCTTTGCTTGGTTCCTGTGGAGTGGCGTCCAAAACCTGCCAACCATCATAAGCAGAGCCAATGTCACTCCTGACAAACCAAGATTCATTCCATACATGAAAATTCCTGTTAATGCAGAACATAATTCTCGGTTCATAAACTCAAAAATACATTATTGTAATGCTTTTATATCCTCAGCTTTATGCAGGCACATTGCATATCCAAAATGGATTCATTCATCAGAACAGCATGGCCAGGTCCATGGCTCTAGATCTGTGGTGTGCCACTCTGTAGCTTTCAATTAGCCAATAGCTACATGGTTGGCAATGGTTGTACACGGGATAACATTTTTGCCATGGCTTTACTTATTATTGCACCTATGGTCTCAGGTGTCTACCATATGGACAGTATCACAGCTAATAGGTTCTGAAGCAGATATTGGTTTGCAACTTACCGTACATACTGGATATTTGGACTGATATCTTTTACAGAAGAGCATTATATAACCTGGGACATAGTCATATCATAGGGCCTCATAGCAAAAGTTTGTATGGGTACCCAGTGGGTCTGTCTGCTCCCATTCTGATCAATTAGCATTTTTTTTATTTAGTGGAGTAATTTATTAATAAAAAGAAAAAGTTGTGTACCGGTAAATATACCTCTCAATCTGAACACCATATTTCCTAATACAATTAGGCCAGACAAATTGCATAAATATGCAGTGACCCAGTGCTAAAAGTGAATTGTGTTTCAGGAGTTAAATGTTGGGATTTAATGTTAAAGTACTTATCCCAAATAGTTATGTATGGACAACAAACAGTTAATATTGGCAGTCTTAGTTTATTTTTTAGGGAGATGGTCTTGTTCCATCCCTTGGCTACAGTGAGTATTAGCTTGTTTATTACAACCAAGTGGGCCTGGACATTGACTCCACCACCCTTCATCCTCTGGCCCTGACTTCTGCCCTCCTGCCTTGCAACCTGCCAACTGTTCACCATCAAGGGGGAAACTCCCTAGAGCAGTGATGGTGAACCTTTAAGAGACCGAGTGCCCAAACTGCAACCCTACCATCCACTTATTTATCGCAAAGTGCCAACACTGCAATGGCAATAAATACCAATATAGTATGTCTTCCATGTAATTTATCTATAATAGCCTGCCTACATTCAGTGTGCTGCCTGTGCCATTCATAGTGCGTCCTGTGCTGATGAATGGCAGGAAAAGTCTAAGGCATATTGGTACACCATAGACTTTTCCCAGGACGCGGGTGCCCACAGAGAGGGCTCTGAGTTCCGCCTCTGGCACCCATGCCATAGGATCGCCACCACTGCCCTAGAGGCTCAAGGTGTGCCCCGAGAGAAGAACGCATGTGCTCTCCAATCAATGCATACCCCTAGAGAGCATTAGAATGAGGACATCACTCCTTTCAGTGTCATAACTACCACTCCCATCTTCCTAGCTCTCCCCCCGCTACAAATACATTGCTAAAGCTCCCTCATACAGCTCTAAATATTCTGCTTCCCCTTATGTAAAACAAGCTACCTACAGCCACCACAAGGGGGAGCTCAGTGCATAAGGCTTTAAACAGTTACCATTCAATGCAATGGAAACTGTAAAAATCTCTTTGCACTGAGCACCCGTTGTAGTGACTGATGGCAAATGCAATATTTTTATATCTGGAACAGAAGAAATAGATCAGGGCCAGGCTGCCTCTGAACCTAATCCCCGTAGCAGCAACATGGAATGCTCCCATGTTCAGTACGCCACTGTATACTACAATGATTGTTAACTGTAAAGAACCTAGTATTATATAAAATGCACAACAATCAAAAAAGGTCCTCTCCAGACAGATATGGCTCCTGGAAAAAGGGGAGACATTCCAGACTTCCAGAAAAGCTGGGGGCTGCTTTGTTCCAGACGTAGCAGTATGTGGTGCCGGAATGCAGCTTCATCAGACTCAGTGCCCAAATGTGCATTTTGGGGGGTGGGTCATGTCAAAAGAGGGTCTGAGAAAAGGGACCTGTCAATGTCCCAAAAGATTTCCCTACTTCCTCACAGATCCCAACTATCAAGTATGATTTTATCCCACATGATATTTTCGTAGTGCAATATTATAGCAGCATTCCATCACTTTATATGGCGAGACTACCCTTTCAATGCTTGACATTTCCTTTTCTTCTTACCATATACTGTCAGCTGTTTCTTCAGATTCAACTCCATCCTTATCAATATAGCGGTCGATAGTGAGAGTCTCATCTGTATCATGAGCTGAGGCAAAATTTGTGATGACTCTTGTGGGTATACCAAGACATCTTAGCACTAAATCAAGACATGGACAGAACAGGTTAAAATCTTAGCCACTCACACGATAACCATGCTGGTGAAAAAGCTTCCAGAATTTCATAACAGCGAACTCCTGCCTCCAACTTTTCAGACCCTGGGGGAGGCAGCTGCATAGGGCGCAACCGCCGTCCCTTGATTAATTGGCAGGAGCACCTGGCTGGAACATGCTGGAAGGTGCACCCACGCTATATGCATGTATATTGGTTATATATGTTATGTTTATAGGAGCATTTAAAAAAATGTTTTAACCCTTAGAGGACCGGGCGATTTTGCGTTTTTATTTTTCATATAGGCTTATGAGGACTTTATTTTTTTTTTTGAGAGATCACAAAGTATATATATATATATATATATATATATATATATATATACAGTACAGACCAAAAGTTTGGACACACCTTCTCATTCAAAGAGTTTTCTTTATTTTCATGACTATGAAAATTGTAGATTCACACTGAAGGCATCAAAACTATGAATTAACACCTGTGGAATTATATACATAACAAAAAAGTGTGAAACAACTGAAAATATGTCATATTCTAGGTTCTTCAAAGTAGCCACCTTTGGCTTTGATTACTGCTTTGCACACTCTTGGCATTCTCTTGATGAGCTTCAAGAGGTAGTCACCTGAAATGGTCTTCCAACAGTCTTGAAGGAGTTCCCAGAGATGCTTAGCACTTGTTGGCCCTTTTGCCTTCACTCTGCGGTCCAGCTCACCCCAAACCATCTTGATTGGGTTCAGGTCCGGTGACTGTGGAGGCCAGGTCATCTGGCGCAGCACCCCATCACTCTCCTTCATGGTCAAATAGCCCTTACACAGCCTGGAGGTGTGTTTGGGGTCATTGTCTTGTTGAAAAATAAATGATGGTCCAACTAAATGCAAACCGGATGGAATAGCATGCCACTGCAAGATGCTGTGGTAGCCATGCTGGTTCAGTATGCCTTCAATTTTGAATAAATCGCCAACAGTGTCACCAGCAATGCACCCCCACACCATCACACCTCCTCCTCCATGCTTCACGGTGGGAACCAGGCATGTAGAGTCCATCCGTTCACCTTTTCTGCGTCGCACAAAGACACGGTGGTTGGAACCAAAGATCTCAAATTTGGACTCATCAGACCAAAGCACAGATTTCCACTGGTCTAATGTCCATTCCTTGTGTTCTTTAGCCCAAACAAGTCTCTTCTGCTTGTTGCCTGTCCTTAGCAGTGGTTTCCTAGCAGATATTCTACCATGAAGGCCTGATTCACACAGTCTCCTCTTAACAGTTATTCTAGAGATGTGTCTGCTGCTAGAACTCTGTGTGGCATTGACCTGGTCTCTAATCTGAACTGCTGTTAACCTGCGATTTCTGAGGCTGGGGACTCGGATGAACTTATCCTCCGCAGCAGAGGTGACTCTTGGTCTTCCTTTCCTGGGGCGGTCCGCATGTGAGCCAGTTTCTTTGTAGCGCTTGATGGTTTTTGTGACTGCACTTGGGGACACTTTCAAAGTTTTCCCAATTTTTCAGACTGACTGACCTTCATTTCTTAAAGTAATGATGGCCACTCGTTTTTCTTTACTTAGCTGCTTTTTTCTTGCCATAATACAAATTCTAACAGTCTATTCAGTAGGACTATCAGCTGTGTATCCACCTGATTTCTCCACAACGCAACTGATGGTCCCAACCCCATTTATAAAGCAAGAAATCCCACTTATTAAACCTGACAGGGCACACCTGTGAAGTGAAAACCATTTCAGGTGGTTTGAAGAACCTAGAATATGACATATTTTCAGTTGTTTCACACTTTTTTGTTATGTATATAATTCCACATGTGTTAATTCATAGTTTTGATGCCTTCAGTGTGAATCTACAATTTTCATAGTCATGAAAATAAAGAAAACTCTTTGAATGGAAAGGTGTGTCCAAACTTTTGGTCTGTACTGTATATACATATATAACGAATGGGCAGTACCCCAGAATAGTGTGATTGTAAATTGTTGTGATGTTTTATTAAGTGAAACGTTCTGATTTGCTGTATTTGTATACCCAACACTATTGTATGGATAAGTCAGGGTTAACACCGTAACTCAGTCCCCTTAGATCGCCAGGAGATATACCTGAGTCTGCCCCCTGTTTAGAGGTAGACAGTTTTGCTCTGTGCTAGCTGAGGAACAGCAATCTAAACCTTGGTGTGAGTGTTGCCACTGTGATCTGTTTGTACAGCTACCTGTGCCAGAGTTACTACTACTCCCATCCTCCATTCTCCTCTCCTGGGCCCGGTGCAAACGTGTATTACTTATGTCCAGTATGTGTGTATAGGTGTGTCTAGGTAGTATGTGTCACCCTCTTATGCAGCCAAGAGCCCCAACGGATGGGGCCCCGACCTCATTTATGTGTGAGACTGATTCTCATTAAAGGGATTGTACAGGATTGAAATAATATGGATGCATTCTTTGAAAAACAGCACAACACCTGTCCGGTGGATGTTGTCTAGTAATGTAGCTAAGCTCTGTTGATGTGAAGGAGGCTGAGATGCAATATCATACACAACCTGTGGGCAGGCGTGGCACTGTATGGGTAAAAACGCAGTCATGTTTTTTCCGATTCTGAACAGCCCATTTAGCAGACATAGCTGCTCTGTTCACATTGCTTTTGAGCCTTTGCCCAGTGCTATATATCTTGAGGATTGAGCGACAACTACCTCAGAGGGTTATCACTCATACCCTCTAATATATATGCAGCTCTTAACTTTCCGGTGAGAGTGCTGGGATGTATACAGACCTGTACAGAGTACCCCCGCATAGACCCAACATTGCCCAAATCGAACAGGCCCATTATTCTTCCACAGGCGGAGGATGGCAGTGCTTCCATTCCATTTTGTAGGTCTCTCTCCTCCTGTATAGTCCGCACTCCAGTTCCCCACAATGACTCCATTGTCATTTTGGCTGTTAATCTGAACATAACACACATACACAAGATTACAGCCAGGAAGAAAACATTTTTGATATCTGGATTGAAGTGATAGTAGAGAAGCGAGCACCATGTCATAGTCCTGTGTCATATATAGGATGTTACCAGTGTAATGGCCACGAGCAGATCAGAGGGAGCAGGAGATCATTCAAACTGTGGAGAACTACTGAACCTAACACTGCAGATTTGTGGGTCTGCCACCATGGCTGGGTGGACTACAGAAGTGACAAAGATGGCCCAAGTCATAATGGACAGTGAGCGAATCGACGTTCACGAAGTGGACTTCAATGTGATCTTCAGGGAAAATGAGATTTATCGCGAAGCCGAATTTCCTCGTGCTTCGTGGTAATAAATCAATTTTCTTTATAATGGCGGAAAAAAAATAAAAAATCATACTCACCTCATACATTTTCACACAAAGAGTCTGCCATGCCCATCTTGATTCAAGATCCTGCGCGAAATCCCATGCGCGGTGATGTATGATGTCACCACGCCGGCCAGTGTGATGACATAATCATGCTCACACTGGATCTTCAATCAACATGGTTGTGTCGGACTCTTTGCAAGCAAATGGAAAAGGTGAGTATAATTTATTTTATTTTTTTTACAGATTAACCCCTGACAGCCCTCATTTGACATCTCAGATGCCGTGATCAGCGATGAATGCGGCATCTTAGGAGTTCAATGACAGGGGGCAGCACCATTGCTGTTCCCTCTCATTTAGCCCGCTACTCACAACGAAATGCGGTTAGTGAAGAAGTAATTCGTCACAAAGCAAATTTCTTAGTGAAATTCAGCTAAACCTTTGAATCGATTTTTAGAGAACTTCACACATCTCTAATACCCCTTTCACACGGGCGAGTATTCCGCGCGGATTCGATGCGTGAGTTGAACGCATTGCACTCGCACTGAATACCGACCCATTCATTTCTATGGGGTTGTTCACATGAGCGGTGATTTTCACGCATCACTTATGCATTGCGTTAAAATCGCAGCATGCTCTATTTTGTGCGTTTTTCATGTAACGCAGGCCCCATAGAAATGAATGAGGTTGCGTGAAAATCGCAAGCATCCGCAAGCAAGTGCGCATGCGGTACGATTTTCACGCACGGTTGCTAGGAGACGATCGGGATGGAGACCCAATCATTATTATTTTCCCTTATAACATGGTTATAAGGGAAACTAATAGCATTCTGGATACAGAATGTATAGTACAATAGCGCTGGAGGAGTTAGAAAAATAAAAATAAAAAATTTAACTCACCTTAGTCCACTTGATCGCGCTGCCCGGCATCTCGTCTGTCTCCTTTGCTGAACAGGACCTGTGGTGACGTCACTCCGGTCATCACATGTTCCATGACATGATCTTTTACCATGGTAATGGATCATGTGATGGTTCATGTGATGACCGGAGAGTGACGTCACCACAGGTCCTGTTCCTGCAATGAATGCTCACCACAGGTCCTATTCAGCAAAGGAGACAGAAGAGATGCCAGCTACACGATCAAGTGGACTAAGGTGAGTTAAATTATTATTTATTTATTTTTTTAACCCCATCCAGCGCTATTTTACTATGCATTCTGTATTCAGAATGCTATTATTTTCCCTTATAACCATGTTATAAGGGAAAATAATACAATCTACAGAACACCGATCCCAGACCCGAACTTCTGTGAAGAAGTTCGAGTTTGGGTACCAAACATGCGCGATTTTTCTCACGCGAGTGCAAAACGCATTACAATGTCTTGCACTCGCGCTGAAAAATCACGGGTGTTCCCGCAACGCACCCGCACATTTTTCCGCAACGCACATCTGAAAGAGGCCTAACTGTCATCACCCATATTTATTTAAGCAGTAAGAAGGAACTTCCCTAGAATACAAAATGTCAGAAGAACATGAAATTGATATCAAGGGGTCATGCCCTAAAAAATATTCTACATTTTGCAAACCAGGACCTCTGTCTGAATACTTTTGTAATTGCATGTAATTGAAAATGTTGAATTGCTACTGTTATTCAATAAAATGCATCTGTATAGCACCACCTGCTGTTTGTTCTTGTCCTTATTTCTCCGTCTACCTTATTGAGGTGGTCACACACGCTCAGTTTAAATATTCATATGCCATCAGCCATATCTTTTGTTGGAAGCTATGGCAGTTACAGGGAGGGAAAGGACATGGCTCCTGAGAAAGGAAACCCCACCTGAGCTGCAGTAGAGACGACATACCTCCTGAGAAAGGACATGCCCCCTGAGCAGTCGTCCAGAATTAAATTTAGCAGAACAATTGGGTCAATAAATGGGGAGATCTCCGGATCCATAGGAGGTACAGGGCTGGTTCTACATCAATCATAGCATAACACATTTAAGGCCTCCTGCACACGAACTTGTGCGCCCCGTGGCTGTGCTGCGGCCCGCAAAATGCACGATCACAGACCGTGGGGCAGCAGCAGCGGATCGCAGACCCCTTCACTTTAATGAGTCTGTAATCCGCCTGTTCCGCAAAAAGATAGGACATGTTCTATCTTTTTGCGTAACGGAAGTATGGGACGAAACCCCATGGAAGCACTCCGTAGTGCTTCCGTAGGGTTTCGTTCCGTGCTTCCATTCCGCATCTCTGGATTTGCAGACCCATTGACGTGAATGGGTCCGCATCCGTGATGTGGAATGCACACTGAACGGTGCACGTGTATTGCGGATCCGCAAATTCGGTCCGCAATACGGCAACTGGACACCTATGGTCATGTACAGGAGGCCTAAAGGATATTTGAGATTGGCAAGTGTGAAACATAAAAAAAAAAAAAAAAAGGAGACTTGTGTAGTGATCTTCATACTGAAATGAGTATGAAAATGTTGTCACATCATCTTGTCACAATTGGTTCAGAAGCTTCTGTTAGCAGCCAATGTTCTCATATAGATATAAGTTATAAGATCCTTACCATGGCACTCAGCACTCTCGCCACATGGACTGGGTCATGTCTCAGAGTCACCTCTTTTTTTGGATCCCTTTTATAGTCAATACTACTGTCTAGTATTTTACACGTGATGTTCAAAATATCGTCTTCACACTGCAAATTAATAAAAAAATTTAAAAAGCAATACGACTACAGAAAAAAAACACAACACACACAAGAGGTTCGGAAAGCTATACGGACCCCCCAGGGGTGTACCTGGCCTTTCTGCCGAAAACTGAAATGGCGCCCCCCCCTTCCCAATGCAAATTTATTAACCTAACCCCTTCCCTTCAGCCCATGGCCCTTTGGCTGCCCCCTCTTTCCCCGACGCCTCACCTGGCCTCATTGGTGGTGCACCCCTGGGACCCTCCAGTCAGTACTGACACTAGAACAGTATGGATGCCACATGAATCCAGGATCTCTGTTTGACCATTTTTGGAGACTCTGCTTTTGGTCTGCTTTTTTCTCTCCCTGCAACAATGCCATTCTTGCTAATGGGTTGTGTCTGAAATTGCTGCCTTCACTTGAATGGAGCTAAGCTGCAATACCAGACCCGGACATGGACAAGAGTGGCGCTGTTTATTAAAACTAAGAGCAGACACATTTTGAGCTCATATAACCCTTTAAGGCAGGGATATAAGTGTGTAGTATAAATCCCGCGATCCTAAGGGTATGTTCACATCTGCATCGGAGGCTCTGTTGCAAATTCAGTTAAAATGTGGGTCAAAATAGCACAACGTGGGCTATAGTATCCAATAAAATGAAGAGTTTTCTAATGGAGCTGTTTTTTTGTAAATTGCTGGGTTTAGTAATGCAAACCTGATGGATACCATTATAGTCAGTGGGTCCACTGTGCATCACTCGTTTCCATCACTTCACGGAAACATAATTTCCATTATTTTCTTTGGTCTGCTCCTTTTAATGGAACAGAACAACAGAAATAAGAGGTGTGAACAGAGCTTAAAGGGGTTGTCTCACTTCAGCAAGTGGCATTTATCATGTAGAGAAAGTTAATACAAGGCACTTACTACTGTATTGTGATTTTCCATATGGCTTCCTTTGCTGGCTAGATTCATTTTTCCATCACATTATACACTGCTCGTTTCCATGGTTATGACCACCCTACAATCCATCAGTGGTGGTCGTGCTTGCACACTATAGGAAAAAGTGCCGACCTCTCTGGTGGCTGGGAGCGTACATAGGCTGGTGCTTTTTTCTATAGTATGCAAGCACGGCCGCCACTGCTGGATTACAAGATGGTCTTAACCATGGAGATGAGCAGTGTATAATGTAACAGAAAAATGAATCCAGCCAGCAAAGGAAGCAATATGGGTAATAGCAATACATTAGTAAGTGCCTTGTATTAACTTCCTCTACATGATAAATGCCACTTACTGAAGTGAGACATCCCCTTTAACATCTGTTCTTGTGTGTGCGTCAACCATCTGCCACCCACTTCATCCACACTTCATCCACACAAGACACTTAAGCAAGGCCATCCCACCATTCACTGCACGCCCTAGGAAGCCTTGGTGTGAGGGTTGCCACTGTGCTTAGCCTCACTATATAAACCAACATGTAGACGTGCCACACTGGCTAAACAAGAATATACATATCATATACATATTCCATGTCCACACTTTGTCTAAAAAAACAAATGCAGTATCATGTCAGGCACTGGACTGGCCCAGGCCCCTTAAAAATATGTCTGGCTTCAAATCTCAGTGCTAGAGAATGGCAGATATTTACCTGTCCGAAGTCCCAAGGCCTTGCTCTTACAGTGCTCGCGCTTCCATAGAAAATGACCCCAGTTTCATTCAGAACATATTCATTCTTCTCAGCTTCATTTTCCAGGTACACGGCATCGCCTGCAATGATTTTACGGCTTTTATAAATGAATAAAATAATAATAATATTATTATTATTATATATGTAAAGGAAAAACTTTACAGTAATAACTGTACCCTGTGCTCTATTTAAAAGAGAGCTATCGGAAGAAATACTGTATATGAAATACCTTTGGTGTACATGAAAAAAAGGAAAAAAGCTACTTGGTGATCAGTATTTGAAGCCGCAGTCCTACTGCTTCTATCTGTGTATAGTATTTCTGGGACCCTATGACAGCAATTCTTCATTATTGTCTCAATAAAATAAAAATGAAGAAACTTTATAAATATATCATAAACGGGTTGTCCAGATGGTAACTTTAAAAAAATGGTTGAAAGGGCATAAGAAAAGGTGTGATGTTAACCTCACCGATCCACCACAGGCTCCTGTTCTGATGCTTTTTGGGTCTCTCAACACAGAAGAAATGACTACTCAGGTAGGTCACTGCAGTAGTCAATGATTCACTGGCTGCAGATGAGATGCTGGCTTAAATATTATCCATCATGTCTCAAAGCCTGTTTATAAGGTCGAACATTGACTTATGGAATAGCTGCATTTTATCTGATGGCATCAGAGGCAGAGCTTGTTAAGAGCTAATTTGCATAACGTCTTCCCAGAATTCCTATAAGACTCCTCACGCCGCTTTGGTGCTCTCCATAAGGAGATATAGTATTCCCCATTTGTTTCCTATAGCAGCCAATCACAATGCAGCTTTCATTCTTCAAGAGCATTGAAAGAAACCAAAGCTTTGTTTTTCCCCCTCTACTCCACTAGACCCCTTGGGTCTAGGTATGGGATTTTCGCCTAACCGTCTTTAGATCAATGGATCGGAAGAGGTCTTAAGGCTCTGGAGTCTTTGATTGAGATGTATGGAATATGTTTATATGTCATTTTCAGTTATCTTTTCCGTATGAAACAAAATATATAAAAAATATATAACAAGACAACAAACAAACCAAAGCCGCGCTGTAATTGGTGGCTATGGGATACAGAGAGAGATATTCTTTTAGACAGTTTCATAAATCTCCCGATTCAAGTCACCAAGCACATCAATGACTCAAATAGTAGAATTCATCTATATGTGGAGACATTGAAGTGGATGTCCCTATCATAAGACAGTATCACCAAGGCACAGCACATGAACGTTGACAAGAGGCCAGGGTTACGGCCACCGGTTGTGTCAGGCACAAGTCAGATCACGTTGTAATTTATGACAATATAAAATTGCTGACATAATAATAAGTAGAAGTCTCCCATAGCTTTTTTTCTATTGGCAGCAGATATTATATTCTTATTGCCCTGCCCTTTATGCTACCTGGTGTGAAGTTGCCACTTGCTTGTATCTTCCGGCGTATAGCTCACTTTAAATGGCAGGCTTGGCAAACTGGCTTTGATACCTTATGCATGGAATCTGGCTTACTTCCTAAAGCGTGAATTTGGGCATGGCTTAACCTCATCTGTTAGGGTAAGACAACACGGTCATGTTTCTACATGCAGTTTTGGAAGCCAAAATCAGGAGTGGATCATAAAAGAAGAGAATAAAGGACAGATACAACCAGTGGCATACATAGAGAAGTAAGGGCCCCGTAGCAAGGATCAAACCAGGCCTCCCACACAGGACAGAAGGGTTTCCGCCTAAACCCCTTTCAATGACCCTTGGGCCATTTTTCCACTGCCTCATTTGCTAAAAGTTGTTCCTTTAGAAGGTAGAGTCCTGACCAGGTTTTCACCTCTGGTAGAAGAGGAAATAATCCCAACTAAGACTGGGCCCCCTCTTGCCCTGGCCCCGTAGCAGTCGCATGGTCTGCCGCTATGGTTGTTAAGCCCCTGGACATGACTTCTTTTTTGAATTCACTCCTGGTTTTGGCTTCCAAAACTACATCAGGAAACCTGACAGTGTGGTTGTACCCTTATATGTAGGGACCGTACAAATGAACACCTGGAGATATGATTGACCGGACTAATCTAATCTCAACTATCATTATTCTTTTAAGGACAGAAATACATTTGTGAAATGTTGGTACCATATTTATCTTATTATATCAGCGTACTATATACAAGATGAAACACAATACCTTTAACCCAAGGGTTAAACAGCACATAAACATTTCCCAGGCTTTTTGAAGTGTTATTCCCTCCACTGGAGAAACTGATGGTCATAGTATAACACCCAATGACTGCATTGACTGGGGAGTTGATGGTGACTATCAAGGTGTTACTTTTCTGGGTACAGCTTACACTCCAAGTTGCTCCATCGCCTTGACTTGGGATCTGAATTGGTAAATTAATATTTATAGATCCTAGAAATAAAGGGTTAGAAAAATATGAGAAAAATATAGTTAATGAACTATAGTTCATGTGTGGTTTAAATTATGTAACCTCCATTGTGTAGGTTTAAATCTTTACATTCAATGTTTATACATAGGTCATTATCTTTTTTGTGTAGTACCAAGTCATTACCTTCAACTGGTAGACTATAAACCACTATCTTCAGTGTATAGACCCAAGCCAATATCTTCCACATGTAGGGTGAAAAACGTACCTTCAATATGTAGACCCAGACCATTGCTTTGTATGTGTATTCCAAAGCCATTACCTTCAATGGGTAAACTATAAACCATTATATTCTATGTAGAGACCCAAACCAATATCCTCCATGTGTAGGGTGAAACACTTACCTTCAATGTCTAGACCTATACCATTACCTGCTATGTGTAGTCCCAAGTCATTACCTCCCATGGCCAGACTATATACCTTTGTCGTCAGAGTATAGACCAAGTCATTATTTTCCATGTGGAGACATAAGTCATTACCTTTAAGCTGTAGACTCAGGCCAATTCTTTCAATGTGTAAACTCATGCCATTATCCAGTGTGTCGACCAAAGCCATTAACTAATATGTACACTCAAGCCATCACCCACCAATTACTTTCATTGAGTATACCTAGGCCATAATCTTCAATGTATAGTCCTAAACCATTACCTAATGTGTAGACCAAAGTTATTAACTAATATATACACTCAAGCCATTACCTTCTGTGTGTAGATCCAAGCCATTACCCAAGCCATTACCTTCAATATGTAGATGCAGGTCACTACTTCTTTGTGATGACCCAAGCAATACCTTCAATGTGTACACCCAGGCCAAATAAATATAAATGCGGACTGATGATAAAGCTGATGATTGCATTATAGTATCAGCATTCTTTAAAAATCAATGCCAAAATGTTATTTTTACCTGTACTGATGTTTATTTTGAGATTGTCGGAAGTCTGTGCAGGCTTGTTGAATGTGAGATTCATGGTGAATGGTTGACCTCTCCTCACAATGAGTTCTTTGCTAATATAGCTGATGGTACGGTGTGCAGTTGCATTAGTGCTTTGCTGGAGATCTATGCTTTCCAGCTGTATGGCTAAGCAAAAAAAAAAAGAACAGTTTAATGTAACATCATAAAGACTAAGGGGGTCATTTATTATTAGATATACGCCATTTTTTGGTATATATCTGTTGCTGATTTGGGGATTTCCGGCCCATCTCTTTTATCATTTTCTACGCCTTAGGATGCTGGCGCCTCTACATAACTTAGGCACATCATGCTCCAGTGCAAGGGGCATTGAGACCGGTGTCTAAAATGCTGGACTTAATAAATGACCCCATAAACATCTAAATAAAGTTTCAGAAGTTCTGCTAGACATTAAAAGGGCAGTCCCATGAAAAAATTAATTCAGCATTTTTGAAAACCAGCTTGTGGAACTGAATACCTTTGTAGTTGCATGTAATAGTATAGCCACTAAGGCTAGTTTCACACTAGCGTTCGTCGGTCCGCTCGTGAGCTCCGTTTGAAGGAGCTCACGAGCGGACCCGAACGCCTCCGTCCAGCCCTGATGCAGTCTGAATGGAGCGGATCCGCTCAGACTGCATCAGTCTGGCGGCGTTCAGCCTCCGC
Organism: Bufo gargarizans; assembly: GCF_014858855.1. Classification (NCBI taxonomy): domain Eukaryota; kingdom Metazoa; phylum Chordata; class Amphibia; order Anura; family Bufonidae; genus Bufo; species Bufo gargarizans. The sequence continues at coordinate 2,044,856 of NC_058085.1, forward strand.
TCCGCTCGCCTCCGCACGGACAGCTGAACGCTGCTTGCAGCGTTCAGCTGTCCGCCTGGCCGCGCGGAGGCGTGCGGATCCGTCCAGACTTACAACGTAAGTCAATGGGAACGGATCCGCTTGAAGAGGTCACCATATGGCTCAATCTTCAAGCGGATCCGTCCCCCATTGACTTTACATTGAAAGTCTGAACGGATCCGCTCAGGCATCTTGCGCACTTAGAAAATTTTCTAAGTTATTAATGCAGACGGATCCGTACTGAACGGAGCCTCCGTCTGCATTAATATGATCGGATCCGTTCAGAACGGATCCGATCAAGCGCTAGTGTGAAAGTAGCCTAAGTTGTTCAATAAAATCAGTTTAGGTGTTTCTGTCTTCCTCGCTGCAGAGGTCGCACATCCTCAGTTCCATCCTTCAACTATCACAAGCCCTATCTAATGTTAGAAGCTGTGACAGTTACAGGAAGATAACTGCAGCAGAAAGGACATGATTTTCATTTTTTTTACATTAGTCATGGAATAACCCCTTTAAATGTAGCATCCACGTTCCTACCATAAAGTCTAAAAGCAATGCCAAATAGTAAAAGATTATCTTCAAACCCCGTTCAAAATGTGGTGTCTCTTTAATATATAAACTGCTGTAAATAAATATTCCTAGATCCGATGTAAGACAAGTTCTCTACTGGCAACATTGATGGAAAACAGTTAAAGGGGATGTGAAAGAATGGGGGTGCTTTTGGCAACCCCTCCCATCCCCCCCTCCCACACACACTTGGCCAGACCGGGCTCCCTGTTCCTTCTCCTCCAGGCCTGGGATGCTCCTCTGGGTTCCTTCACTGAAAACATCCAGTTTGACGTCACCTGCAGCCAGCACCCCTGACATCATGACAAATGGTCACGTGACACAAGGGGATCGTATCACTGCCACGGCCAGTGATTAGCTGCTGGCAATGTCAAACTGGATGTTTTCAGCAAGGGAGCCCAGAGGAGCATCCCGGGCCTGGAGGAGAAGGAGCAGGGAGCCAGTGTTGTCAACCAGGTAAGTAAGCTTCGCTTTACAGGTCCGGCCAAGAGGGGAGTTTGCCTACCCCCGCCCCATTCTTGCACAACTCCTTTAAGCTTACACACGTACAAATTTTTTTTCCTGGTTGGATGTGGACCACTGAAATCTTGCTGCCTCATTATAGCACAATATTAGTACATTTGTCAGATAGCAGTATCATCATGGAAACCAGTTTAAAGGGTTTCTACCACTTCGCTGCACATATTTAGCTGTCAGACACTAGCGATCCGCTAGTGTCTGCTCTGCCCAACCATCCTAATATAATTGCTTTTGGGGCAGCCGTTTTGCTAAAAAAAGAACTTTTATTAATATGCTAATGAGCCTCTAGGTGCTATGGGGGCGTCATTAGCACCTAGAGGCTCCGTCTACCTTCAGAAACTGCCGCCGCCCAGCGCGTCCCTCCAGCCCGCCCATCTCCTCCTGAATGTGATCCTCCTTGTGAGCGTATGTATTCTGCGCATGCGCAGTGAATGTCTGACCGCTTCCTTGCTCAGACATCTCCACTGCGCCTGCGCGATGACGCCATAGTGCTCCGAGGACAGACGCAGTGGAGATGTCTGAGCAAGGAAGCGGTCAGACATTCACTGCGCATGCGCAGAATACAGGCGCTCACAAGGAGGATCGCATTCAGGAGGAGATGGGCGGGCTGGAGGGACGCGCTGGGCGGCGGCAGTTTCTGAAGGTAGACGGAGCCTCTAGGTGCTAATGACGCCCCCATAGCACCTAGAGGCTCATTAGCATATTAATAAAAGTTCTTTTTTTAGCAAAACGGCTGCCCCAAAAGCAATTATATTAGGATGGTTGGCCAGAGCAGACACTAGCGGATCGCTAGTGTCTGACAGCTAAATATGTGACACCGAAGTGGTAGAAACCCTTTAAGTTGGGACTTTTAAAGGCCCTAATTAAAACAAGGCAGCTGGTGCAACCAATGTACTTTACCCACCTACAGCTTTCTTAGTAAGGGACATACTATGGACATGGCCATGTGATCACTTCTGGTCCATCAATTTAGATTGAATGTTTGGTTAGCTTTACTCATCAATATTTAAACGCCAAAACCAGGACTCCAAAACACAAAAGAAGCACAACTCTTTTTTAGATACTTTTCTCTGTAGATTCCACTCCTGGTTTTGGCTTACAAATACAGATACAAACTATGTACCAAATACTGACCGTCCGAAAGTGGCATAAATAATAGTAAATCCTGGTTCTTACAGGTAACACTGACTTTTTGTTTTTTCCTTGAAACATTTTAAGAAAATATATATTTTGCGTATCCAAGACATATTTTGCTAGCAGAGAATGTCATCTGTATTTAATTCCAGGTCCACTGATACTGTGCCTTAATAATATTGTTATGCAACTGTTATTACATATAATGTGCCTGGCTGTCCAGCAAGTGTCAGTGTATCTGGCAGATAGAATGGAACTTGGAACAGAAGTGCGTTTGTCTTGTTTTCCTACCAAGGGAGGGGTTGCAGGGAGTTGAGTGGAGGAGTTGAGAGTTGGAACAAGAGAGTGAAGCAGCATGGTGTGGTGAGGGTGCGTTTTCATTTATCTTCTATGTTTGATGCAAGTTCACCATAGAGAGGCTCTTTGTGTCACATCAAGAAATGGGAGAGCTGTTTGGGTCTAAGTCATATTTTCAAGCATCTCCAGATAAAAGCTATGACTGGTAGTGCCTTTCTCCTTTTTCTATTAAAACACTTTGCCATCCTAAACTTTACATATTCATGTATATTGGTTACATTTGGTATTAGAAATTAACATTTAAAAAATATGATTGCTGCCATCATTTCTGTCAGCACACTACCAGTCACGTCTTGTCTGAAAGACTTGTTGATACAAAAACACTTCAATAACAGCAACAACCTATTAGTTAGAAATTCTGTTGTTGCAATAGTAATCAGATTTTTTTTTATTATTGCATTCTACTCATTTTGAGCTAACAATCATTTTTTCAATTGGTCTTTATTAAAAATTTGCAGCCCTTTTCTCTGTACAGTTTTGAGATACTCTAGTAGCAGGATCTGTTTTTATACTGTTTCCCATAAGGCTCCTTACTTCTGATCTCCTGACCTCATAAACACTCAGTATAGTTCGCTTCTTATCTTACTAATCAGAATATGGCTTAAATAAGTGTTTATGAGCTGTTAGTATTTCAAAGATAAGGTCTATAAATATCCATCAGATAATGACTCAAAGTGAAACAGCAAGATGTTTACAGCTAAGGCTACTTTCACACTAGCGTTCGATCGGATCCGTTCTGAACGGATCCGATCATAATAATGCAGACGGAGGCTCCGTTCAGAACGGATCCGTCTGCATTATATTGGCATATAAAAGCTAAGTGTGAAAATAGCCTCGGACGGATCCGTCCAGACTTTCAATGTAAAGTCAATGGGGGACGGATCCGCTTGAAGATTGAGCCATATTGTGGCATCTTCAAACGGATCCGTCCCCATTGACTTACATTGTAAGTCTGGACGGATCCGCACGCCTCCGCACGGCCAGGCGGACACCCGAACGCTGCAAGCAGCGTTCAGCTTTCCGCCTGTCCGTGCGGAGGCGAGCGGAGCGGAGGCTGAACGCCGCCAGACTGATGCAGTCTGAGCGGATCCGCATCCATTCAGACTGCATCAGGGCTGGACGGCTGCGTTCGGGTCCGCTCGTGAGCCCCTTCAAACGGAGCTCACGAGCGGACAGCCAAACGCTAGTGTGAAAGTAGCCTAAGCAAAGTAATAAACTCATTATTAAAAACACTGCCGAAAATGTTTAATAAATGTTAGTTAAAAAATAGATTTTTAGCCCAAAATTGTGTTTTTATCCTATAACAGGTAGTGCTTACTTACTATGAATGGGCCCGCCATTAGAAATATATGACCAAATAATAAGAGCACATTTACATTTATCTTACATTTCATGGGCATCTGAGAAAGGATCTAGTATCTAGTATTTTGAAATTAAATGGGCTAATATTAATCAAATGTTAATGTAGCCTCTCATATAAAATACATTAGGATAGTCTTCAAATCCTTTAACTTTTTTCAAGTTTTGTTATGTTGCGGCCTTGTGCTAAAATAAAAGAAAATCTAGTTTTTCCCCATACTGCACTCTATACCCCATAATGAGAAAGTGAAAACAGAACGGTAGCAATCTTTGCTAATTCATTAAAAAGGAAAAACTAAAATCTTGCATTGACATAAGTAATCAGACCATGTACTTAGTACTTAATTGAAGCACTTTTGGCAGCGATTACAGCTCCAGTCTTCTTCTTGGGTATGATTCCAAAAGGTTGGCACAACTGTGTAGTACCCCAGTGGAGTACTGCAAAGGGTTATTTATTGCTACAGCACTTAACCTACTGTTATTTAGTGCAATGTTGTGATTTTTGATTATATAAGCCCCATTGTAAGTGCACAAGCAACTATTTGGGTAACCGTTGTTTTTTTATTCGGGGTGTGAGGGCGATAAACCCAGGCTCACTCCCTGTTTTATTTAGTTAGAGGAGTCTAGTCTTAGGAGAGCTACAAGGCAAACGTCTGTGATAAAAGCTTTGCCGACAAGGTCCCAGAGATCTCAGAGACTTCAATTTATAAAAGAACAGCTCTAACACTAGAATCTGAGGTCTAGAATCTGCAAAACCTTGCAAAATAACAACAGCAAGGGACCTTACTGCTCTGGGAGGCGTACATTACTCCAGCACCTGCCACACATTGATATGAACTGTCCATTTTGTGTCTTAGGGCTCTTTCACACCTGCGTTATTGTCTTCCGGCATAGAGTTCCGTCGTCGGGGCTCTATGCCGGAAGAATACTGATCAGGATTATCCTAATGCATTCTGAATGGACAGTCCGTCCTTCAGGATGCATCAGGATGTCTTCCGTTCCGGAATGGAATGTTTTTTGTCCGGAGAAAATACTGCAGCATGCTGCGCTTTTTGCTCCGGCCAAAAATCCGGAACACTTGCCGCAAGGCCGGATCCGGAATGAATGCCCATTGAAAGGCATTCATCCGGATCCGGCCTTAAGCTAAACGTCGTTTCGGCGCATTGCCGGATGCGACGTTTAGCTTTTTCTCAATGGTTACCATGGCTGCTGGGACGCTAAAGTCCTGGCAGCCATGGTAAAGTGTAGCGGGGAGCGGGGGAGCGGTATACTTACCGTCCGTGCGGCTCCCGGGGCGCTCCAGAGTGACGTCAGGGCGCCCCAAGCGCATGGATCACGTGATCGCATGGATCACATGATCCATGCGCATGGGGCGCTCTGACGTCATTCTGGAGCGCCCCGGGAGCCGCACGGACTGTAAGTATACCGCTCCCCCGCTCCCCGCTCCTACTATGGCAACCAGGACTTTAATAGCGTCCTGGGTGCCATAGTAACACTGAAAGCATTTTGAAGACGGATCCGTCTTCAAATGCTTTCAGTACACTTGCGTTACTCCGGATCCGGCGTGTAAATCCGGCAAGTGGAGTACACGCCGGATCCGGACAACGCAAGTGTGAAAGAGGCCTTAGTCTGCAACCCTCAGTTCAGGAATTGCAGTAGTAGTTATGGACCTAGTTGCATGCCCATGGTTACTTGGAAATTGCTACTGCAAATAGTATATATATAGAGAAAGGGAGATTGGTAGTACTATTTCCTCCATCATTGTGTTTCCCATATGCTGCCATTGTGGAAATTGCTGCTCTGTAAGATACTTCTGAACTGCTGCTTGTACTACAATACTCATCATCTACTCAGTAAAGAGACTTTATTTATTGCAACCGACAAGTCTGATTATTGTCTCCGTACTACACTAGGCCTGCATCCACCCTCCTGCCTGGCACCCTAGCCAAACATTTGCATGACCACTCTGCCAAAAAGCCCAGATTGGTGGAGCGCTGCAGTGATGGTTGATCTTCTAGAAGCTTCTCTCTTCTGCACACAGCATCTTTGGAGCTCAGCCAGGCAGGGGCGTTGCTAGGTAAAAACATTCGGGGCCTGGGCCCCTGATGTTTTGTCCTAGGCCCTGAATGTACTGCCTGCCTGTTAGATATAACTGTATTGCTGTCCTCAGGACAGCAATACAAATGAATCTAATGCACTGCAAGAGCTGAATGTGATCAGTTCTAAATGCAGTAGCTGAAAAGGACCTGGGATGATGTCACCATCATGTGACCAGAGCAGGAGAGGATGGCTCAGCAGTGAAGAGAAGCCTGGGAAGAGGCTGAGGTGAGGTCTGCTACATGAGGAGAGGCAAGTGAAGATTACTCAGTGTGAGAGGCAGAGCAATGTTGGGAGTTGTTGTTATTTAACTGGGACTGTAAGTTAGGGCTGAAGAGAGGGAAGTTATTTACATGGGACAGTGAGGCGAAGTGATGTTAATTACATGGGACTGAAATTTGGAAGTGGCTGGGGTAGAGTGATGTTATTTACATGGGACTGTATGTTAAGACGTAATGTTATTTATATGGGACTGCATGTTGAAGGCAGCTATGGGAGAGAGTGATATTATTTACATGGGGCTGTATGTTGAAGGCAGCTGTGGGAGGGAGTGATATCATTTACATGGGATTGAATGTTAAGGGGTAATGTTATTTACATGGGACTGCATGTTGGAGGTGGCTGGGGAGGGGGTGATGTTATTTATATGGGACTGAATATTGAGGAGGTGATGTTATTTACATGGGACTGTATGTTGAAGGCAGCTGGGGAGAGGGTGATGTTATTTACATGGGACTGTATATTGGAAGGGGCGGGAGAGATGGTGTGATGTTATTTACATGGGACTGTATTTTAGAGGGGGCTGTAGATAGAGAGGGATGTTATTTACATGGAACTGTATATTGGAGGGTGCTGGAGAGATGGTGTGATGGTATTTATATGGCAAGGGGGGGAAATAGTGTTATTTACATGGGACTGTATGGCGGAGGTGCTAAGGAATTATAATTTCTGAGGACACTAAACAGAGGAATACAACTAAAGGGGGCACTGCAGGCAACATTATAAATACTTGGAGTGCTTCAGGGCGAGCATTATAACAGTAGCGGGCAATATAAATACTGGGGGCACTGTGGGGGCATTTTAGATCCAGGGGACATTAAGCGTTCTTATTACTACTGGGGGCTCTATAGGAGGGACTTATATATCCGCCTTATTTCTACTAAGAGCACTATGGGGGGGCCTTATTACTACTGAAGGTCTGTAGAGAGCTTTATTACCATTGGGGTGACAATAGGGGGCCTTATTTCTACTGGGGCTCTGTAAGGGCATTATTAATACTGGAGGGCTCTTCTACTAATGGAGGCACTCTTGGGGAGCGTTATTACGGTTGGGGGCACTGTAGGGGGCAATATTACTGAAGAGAGCACTCTTGTGGAGCATTATCACTGTTGGGTCCAATAGGGGGCAGTATTACTAATGAGAGCATTCTAGAAGGGAATTACTATTGGTGGGACTATGAGGAGCACTATTACTATGGGGAAGATTATCTGTATGGCACTCATTTTTCTTCAGGATAGTATTTGGGGGTACAGAAAATTAAGGAAGCAAAGATGTCCGTGTGTCAGTTGTACGGACCGAATGGAGAAGATGATGACGGAGGAAACTTCACCTGGGAGGAACTGGATGTGAGAGGTATGTGCTGCTGTATAGAAAGTACAGTAAAATGTCTTCAGTGCTAGTGTTTACGGGGAGGGGGGTTGTTCAACTTAGAGAATTGGGCCATATACCATAGGTGCTTGGGCCCCGGATCTTTTGAGACCCTAGCAATGCCCAGGTGACCATTGGATCTTGTTCACTTCTCTTACCAAGGTCCTTCTTCCCTGATAACTTAGTTTGGTGGGACAGCCAGCTCTAGGAAGGGTCTTGGTTACTCCAAACCTCTTCAGTTTAAAAATAATGGAGGCCACCGTGCTCTTGGGAACTTTCAGTTCAGCAGAATTTTTATACCCTTCTCCAGATCTGTGTTTCCATATGATAATCATGTCTCTGAGCTCTACAATCACTCAAAGACAATCAAAGAGTTGTCCCTTAGCCACTCCTGTGTTGTCTTGGTTGTGTGCTTAGGGTTATTGGGGACGAGTTATCAAAACTGGTTTAGTTACCTCTAACAACCAATTCGATTTCAGCTTTCATTTTGCAAAAGAGCTCTGAAACATAAAAGGTGGAATCTGATTGGTTGCAATGGACAACTAAGTCAGTTTTTCTTTACACAAGTTTTGATAAATCTCTACCATTGTCTTGTTGAAAGGTAAAACTGTGGCCCAGTTTGAGGCCCAGAGCTCTTTGCTTTACTTAGCTTTCAATTAACTGTAGGGCCAGGTATGTCAAACAGGCCCACTAAATCCCAAAATTATGTAGCATGAATACTAGTCCCGTAGGACAGAGGGATAAAACTTATCATTTAATTTTTGGTCAATCTAAAATTATAGACACCAGAGGAGGAGCCTCTATACAAAACAAAATTTAACAAGACAGCCCTGTGGGCAAAATGGTACATATAAAGACAATGTGACCAGAGGTTTGAAAAAAAGCAGGAACGTTCTCACCCGGTTGTGGATCAGGATGTCTCATGAGGAAGACTGGAGGTGAAGAACGGTCCTTTGATGCTTCTCGTTCACACACAAAAGATAGGTGAGCCCCTTCAGATATGGTGGGTGACGGGGTGGTTAGCCCTAGGCAACCCTAAGAAGGGGGGGCAGGGGCTAGTATGCCCTACCTATCTACGCGGGGACTTACCCCGGAAGGAGCGTCCCCGTCCGGATACCTGTCCCTGTGGGGACAGAAACCCTAGTAGTCCCTAAAAAAAAAATAGGGCATACTAGCCCCTGCCCCCCCTTCTTAGGGTTGCCTAGGGCTAACCACCCCGTCACCCACCATATCTGAAGGGGCTCACCTATCTTTTGTGTGTGAACGAGAAGCATCAAAGGACCGTTCTTCACCTCCAGTCTTCCTCATGAGACATCCTGATCCACAACCGGGTGAGAACATTCCTGCTTTTTTTCAAACCTCTGGTCACATTGTCTTTATATGTACCATTTTGCCCACAGGGCTGTCTTGTTAAATTTTGTTTTGTATAGAGGCTCCTCCTCTGGTGTCTATAATTTTAGATTGACCAAAAATTAAATGTTAAGTTTTATCCCTCTGTCCTACGGGACTAGTATTCATTTTACTTAGCTTTCTCTCAACATTGACCTCTTCATTTTGAAAATTATGGAGGCCACTGTGCTCCTGGGAACTTTCAGTGCAGTAGAATTTTTCTTTTTATCCTTCTCCATATCTGTTTCCACATAATCATGTCTCTGAGCTCTACGGGCAGTTCTTTCTTCCTCATAGGTTGGTTTTGCTCTGATATGTATTGACCTTATATAGACTAGGCTGTGTCTTTCCAAATAATGTCCAATCATCTGGATTTACCACAGGTGGACTCAAAACATTGTTCAGAAACATCTCAAAGATGATCAACAGAAATGGGAGGCATTCAGAGCTAAATTTCAAGTGTCTGAATATTTATGTTCATGCAAAATTTACATTTTTCCTTTTTAATAAATTTGCATAAACTTCTAAAATTGAGACTGATCCGGAAAACTTTTTTATTTTTATTTTAGCACAAGGCTGCAACATAGACAAATGTGAAAAAAGGGTCTGCGGAATTTCCAAATGCATTGTATATTTATTGAGTCCATAGGGAAGTAGAGAAGATGACTAATTGGGGGCTCTACAGTTACAGTTGCCACATGTAAACTAAATGGAAGCATGGACGAAACTATATCCATAGCAGCCATATCACTTGCTATAAGGCCCAGTTTTTTTTTTACCTTTTGTGGGGAATAATATGATGGCTTTTTGCTATAATATGGGTTTTCTGATATATGGTGCCATTATACATACCTTTATTTATAACCATTTATGCTGCTGTTTTAATTTTCTCACACTAGGTGGTGGGGGTCCATTGTATTTTGCTATGGGGCCCAATGTTACTCCAGTGATGGACACCATGCACATCTATAACAGCGGCTGCTGTGCGCCACTGTTCCCCTGCTTACCACCACAGTCCCGGGCACCGTGCTCAGTGGTGATCTGTGGCCAGTGCTTCCCATTCACTGCTACAGTCCTGGGCTCTGTCTGTGTAGGTGCTGTTATTCTGGGATCCGCTCCACAGTTTCCTCTCAGTCCTGGCCACAGCATGCTTACTGCTTGTTTCTTGCAGCACTTCCTTAAGGGCCAGTGCGAGTCACTTCCTGGGCTTTATGGGTTAGGTCATGTGACCTCGCTAACCAATCCTAGCCCTCCTGAACATATATAAGCGGCTCAGCCCCCTTCCCAGATGCCTCAGTGTCAAGGTCCTTGTGCTCTGCTAAGGTTCCTAATATTAACTTGTGTCCCTGTATTCCTGACTTGTACTTGTGTTCCTGGATTCTGCTACCCATCTGATCCCTGCCTGCTTGCCTTGACTCTTCTGTCGCTGATCCAGATGGCCTGACTTGTACTTGTGCCGCCTGCTCTGACCTATTGCCTGTCTGAATACGCCTCTGCCTCATCCTTTGGTCCTACACTTTTGCTACTGGTAACAACTCCGCCTGCCTGACTATGCCTGTACTTTTGGTACCTTTCCCTGGTAACTTATGGTCTGCCTGGACCAGCTGCCTTGTGTGCCTATCCTCCTCAAGAGGTAGCGACCTGGTGTTCCCATCGGGAAGTCTATCCCCACCATCAGGGATACTGTGAAGAATCAAGGGGTTCCCTTAGACAATGCCCTTAGAGGAGGTAGGACACGTGGCACAGTGGGTTCACACCCGCTGGTTCATGACAACATCATAAGCTTTCGCACATCATAACCTAATATAAAGGACTATGATTTTACAAGTAGATACTATGCAGTGGGACTGCAGGTAGGTGGAAGCACACAGGTGAGTTCAGGCCACTTATTTCTCTGGGCTCCTGACAGCAGCGCCATCTATATTGTCAAAATGGCAGCCTTAATTATGAAGAATAAAATACATACTAAAAATAACAAGATTACATAAACCATATGCCGTACAAGAGCTTCAGACCTTTCTATTTAACCGTGGTAACTGACATTTGGCATTTCATGTATTACAAAACTATAAATGCTAGCATGCCCAGATAGGTTGTGGTTATATAATTCATACTTGCAAGTTTCTGTCATAGATCCATAGGATATTTGGATGTGCAGAGCCTCCGAACATTTTCTCTTTTTCCCAAGCCACACCTCCTTTAAATTCAGGTCATGCCCCATTATGTTCTGTGGTGGCCCTCGACTCTGTATTTGCCTATGGGGGTGTCTGAATACTGGCTAATACTGGCTAATCTCTGGGAGATGACAGAAGATGTTCCCAGCACCCAGGAGATTTGCTAACTCTTCTTGGAGTCCCATATATTCCGTATGACTGCTACTACAGTATAAAATATGCGGTCACCAGGGGTGCACCTAGCCTTTCTGCTGCCTAGGCAAAAACTGAAACGATGCCCCCGCCAATGCCAATTTCTTAACACAACCCTTTGTCACAATGAAAGCGCTCATTGCCCATGTCCCTTCTGCTGCCCCACTCTTGTCCTTACTTGGCGCTGCCTGAGGTGATCGCCTCACCTGGCCTCACTGGTGGTGCACCCCTGGTGGTCACAAGTCATAGAATTCTGCCCTTTTTGTTAAAATTAGAATTAGATGAGAACAAACGGTAGGTGGATGGAAAACTGACCCTACTTATCTACATACGGGGGGGGGGGGGGGGGGGGGGGTAGTTATGAAAACTTTCCATGTTTTTCATAGTGACCAATCACAGCACAGTTTAGATTTTTCAAGAGCAGAATACAGAATGAAAGCTGTGCAGTGATTGGCTGCTATAGGCAACTAAGCCAGTTTTTCTTTTAGATGGCTTCATGACCCTTCCTATCATGGAGTAACTGTGCTCTATTTTAAAGAGTCAAGGACAAAATAATTATATGTCGATCACTAACATCAACACAGTGGTTTTGTAAATGAAAAAATTTAGCAATACCATAACAAATAACCGCAAAGCATGACTGCTATGCAATTACGGATCTGAATCGCCTGTAAATATTTAACTGTCCCAATGATGTCTCCTTCAGTAACAATTCATATAACAGTAAACATTTTTCTAAATCTCTACTTTGGACAACTCCTTTGACCCCAGAAAAAAGTTGATCTCTGCTGGGACCCCCGACATTTGTCGGCAATTGTCCATTTTTGCTTTTTAATTTTTCACTCTACACCTTCCCAGAGCCACTGTAGTAGGGAGCTTGAAATTTTTTTATTTTTTTTACAGCCTTCCTTATGCAGTAAAATTGACCTGTTACTTTCATTCTCTCAGTCAATATGATTACAACAATGAGTAAAGGATACAATAAGGCTGCATCAAAGTGTCAGGCCATGGAACAGTGGTTCTCACAGCTATGTAGGCGCACCCACTATGCTGAAAAGACAATAATACAGGTCCTTCTAAAAAAATTAGCATATTGTGATAAAGTTCATTATTTTCTGTAATGTACTGATAAACATTAGACTTTCATATATTTTAGATTCATTACACACAACTGAAGTAGTTCAAGCCTTTTATTGTTTTAATATTGATGATTTTGGCATACAGCTCATGAAAACCCAAAATTCCTATCTAAAAAAATTAGCATATCATGAAAAGGTTCTCTAAACGAGCTATTAACCTAATCATCTGAATCCACAAATTAACTCTAAACACCTGCAAAAGATTCCTGAGGCTTTTAAAAACTCCCAGCCTGGTTCATTACTCAAAACCGCAGTCATGGGTAAGACTGCCGACCTGACTGCTGTCCAGAAGGCCATCATTGACACCCTCAAGCAAGAGAGTAAGACACAGAAAGAAATTTCTGAACGAATAGGCTGTTCCCAGAGTGCTGTATCAAGGCACCTCAGTGGGAAGTCTGTGGGAAGGAAAAAGTGTGGCAGAAAACGCTGCACAACGAGAAGAGGTGACCGGACCCTGAGGAAGATTGTGGAGAAGGACCGATTCCAGACCTTGGGGGACCTGTGGAAGCAGTGGACTGAGTCTGAAAGTAGAAACATCCAGAGCCACCATGTACAGGCGTGTGCAGGAAATGGGCTACAGGTGCCGCATTCCCCAGGTCAAGCCACTTTTGAACCAGAAACAGCGGCAGAAGCGCCTGACCTGGGCTACAGAGAGGCAGCACTGGACTGTTGCTCAGTGGTCCAAAGTACTTTTTTCGGATGGAAGCCAATTTTGCATGTCATTCGGAAATCAAGGTGCCAGAGTCTGGAGGAAGACTGGGGAGAGGGAAATGCCAAAATGCCTGAAGTCCAGTGTCAAGTACCCACAGTCAGTGATGGTCTGGGGTGCCATGTCAGCTGCTGGTGTTGGTCCACTGTGTTTTATCAAGGGCAGGGTCAATGCAGCTAGCTATCAGGAGATTTTGGAGCACTTCATGCTTCCATCTGCTGAAAAGCTTTATGGAGATGAAGATGTCATTTTTCAGCACGACCTGGCACCTGCTCACAGTGCCAAAACCACTGGTAAATGGTTTACTGACCATGGTATTACTGGGCTCAATTGGCCTGCCAACTCTCCTGACCTGAACCCCATAGAGAATCTGTGGGATATTGGGAAGAGAAAGTTGAGAGACGCAAGACCCAACACTCTGGATGAGCTTAAGGCCGCTATCGAAGCATCCTGGGCCTCCATAACACCTCAGCAGTGCCACAGGCTGATTGCCTCCATGCCACGCCGCATTGAAGCAGCCATTTCTGCAAAAGGATTCCCGACCAAGTATTGAGTGCATAACTGAACATAATTATTTGAAGGTTGACTTTTTTTGTATTAAAAACACTTTTCTTTTATTGGTCGGATGAAATATGCTAATTCTTTTAGATAGGAATTTTGGGTTTTCATGAGCTGTATGCCAAAATCATCAATATTAAAACAATAAAAGGCTTGAGCTACTTCAGTTGGTGTGTAATGAATCTAAAATATATGATAGTCTAATGTTTATCAGTACATTACAGAAAATAATGAACTTTATCACAATATGCTAATTATTTTAGAAGGACCTGTATATACAACACGCTGGGCACTCACTAATACTTGGAACCAAACAATATAATTTAATGTACAATAGACAAATGACAACAATAAAAACATACATACAATAAGATCCGAAATTTGCATATGGACCAGTTACAGTCTATAAATCAGATGTAAAATCTATAAAAAATAGTCCTGAGCAAGAATCTAAAATCCAACTGTTCTTATAGTTTGAAGACAAAATCGCATAGCAAGTGTGCGGCGTCCCGCTACACAAGCCCAATATTAAATCATTTGAATTAATTGTGCCCAAAATAAGTTTGAATTTGAATTATATTCAAATGCCGTTTATATGCCTGTTCGTCCTGAGACACTAGTGCTGTAATAGAAATGCTTGCACTTACGTGTCTGCTATCTCACCCTTCGTCTGTACCGCGCTAATTCGCATCACACGCTGACCTGCAGACGTGTATCGATGTCGGTTTACCTTGTGACTGATGACGTTTTCACGTGCGCGGGCAGGTGGTTTGATCTCTTACGGCCTGTAACTGATGGTAACTCTGTATTATTTCCTTAGTAAACAGACATCGATACACGTCTGCAGGTCAGCGTGTGATGCGAATTAGCGAGGTACAGACGAAGGGTGAGATCGCGGACAGGTAAGTGCAAGCATTTCTATTACAGCACTAGTGCCTCAGGACGAATGGCATATAAACGGTATTTGCATATAATACCCCTGTAAGATCGCTGCGGTTCGAACTGATTTCGCACACAATTAATTCAAGTGGATCAATATTGGGCCTGTGTAGCGGGACGCCGCACACTTGCTATGCGATTTTGTCTTCAAACTATAAGAACAGTTGGATTTTAGATTATTGCTCAGAACTATTTTTTATCGATTTTACATCCAATTTATAGACTGTAACTGGTCCATATGCGAATTCCGAATCTTATTGTATGGAGTTTTTATTGTTGTCATTTGTCTATTGTACATTCAATTATATTGTTTGGTTCCAAGTATTAGTAAGTGCCCAGCGTGTTGTATATACGATTACAACAATACCACATTTGTATAGTTTTTCTTAGTTTTTAATACTGAAAAAAATAAAAACCTTGCAAAAAATGTATTTTTTTATTTTCATCACCATATTCTGACCCCTATAGTTATATTTATGTGTACAGAGCTGTATGAGGACTTTTTGCGGGACAATCTGTACTTCAGTGATTCTATTTTAAAGGGCTTCTGTCACCCCCATTTAGCAATTTTCAGTATCGGACATTAGCTATTTGCTAATGTCAGTTGAGTCCATATATATCACTCTTACCTCTCTCTGTGCTGTCATTTCTTTAAAAATCTGACTTTTATAATATGCTAATTACTTCACTACCAGCAAGTTGGGCGGTTACTTGCTGGTAGCCGCCACATCCTCGGACTATAAACACGCCCCCTCTTCCACTTGATAGACAGGGCCAGCGAGCGCTCTCCTCCTCCCGCTGGCCCTGTCTGCCCATGAAATCCCGCGCCTGCGCCGTACCGGTCCTCATTCGGCGCAGGCACTCTAAGAGAAGGACGCTCGCTTGCCCGCTTCTTCCTCAGTGCGCCTGCGCCGATGACGTCAGCCTACACCCGGAAAAGAAGACTGCCGGCATCGCTGGGAAGGAGGATGCTTGTTTTAGGTAAGTATTTGCCTAATAAGCATGCAGCCATCGTTCCCACTAAAACCACCAATGTATAAGGGGGCATATATATATATATATATATATATATATATATGTGTGTGTGATATATCTATATACATATATACACTCACCTAAAGAATTATTAGAACCACAACCCTACATGCATTGAAGCAACTGCCATGTGATTGGTTGACTAGATAATCGCATTAATGAGAAATAGAACAGGTGTTCCTAATAATTCTTTAGGTGAGTGTATATATATATCACACACACACATTTCAGTCTTCTTTTCCGGGTGTAGGCTGACGTCATCGGCGCAAGCGCACTGAGAAAGGAGCGGGCAAGCGAGCGTCCTTCTCTCAGAGCGCCTGCGCCGAATGAGGACCGGTACGACGCAGGCCTGGGATTTCAGGGGCAGACGGGAGGAGGAGAGAGCTTGCTGGCCCTGTCTATCAAGTGGAGGAGGGGGCGTGTTTATAGTCCGAAGATGCGGCGGCTACCAGCAAGTAACCGACCAACTTGCTGGTAGTGAAGCAATTAGCATATTATAAAAGTAAGATTTTTAAAGAAATTACAGCACAGAGACAGGTAACAGTGATATATATGGACTCAACTGATATTAGCAAATAGCTAATGTCCGATACTGAAAATTGCTAAATGGGGGTGACAGAAACCCTCTAAAGTGTGTGTGACTTTTTGATCACTTTTTTGATTTTTTTTTGGAGGGAGGTGAAGTGACAAGGAAATGTTGAATTGTCCATTTTCAATTTCTTTTCTGTTACACCTTTTTCCGTATGGGATACATATTGCTATATTTTAATAGTACGGGCAATTTCAGGCGCGGCGATGCCTATAAAGTTTTTTTATTGTTTGCCTTTTTTGGGAGAAAGGGAGTGATTTGAACTTTTATATATTTTTACATTTTTTTTGTATTTTTTAAAACTTTACTTTTTTTTAAAACTTTTTTAAAGTCACCCAACAATACAGTGATGCTACCTGCTGGCCTGTATTGGTATATACCAGTAATGGGTATCAGAGCCTGCTTGAGAATCTAAGCCATCACTGGGACATTACAGCTTCCCTGGTCTGCACTGCTCAGATGCTGGTGTGTTCAACACATTCTATTCCTCTGCAGTGCCTCCACATGGAAAATAACATATTACATGGTTCCCACTAAAACCAGAAGCTGTCCATGTAACACACAATCTAGCTTGGTCCTCCCAAGAGGGAGAGACACTTTTTCTAGCCACTCCTATGGAGGTTATGAATAAATGACTTAAAAAGGCCTAGTAGGATATCTGAATATGGGTTCTCCTAACTACACAACACCTGCATGGAGGTTTCCAGGTATAACATACAGATGACCTGTCCTCAGGATAGGTTGTCTTTAATATCAGATTGATGGGAGTCTGACTCCCGACACCCCTGGCGGCTAACTGTTTGAAGTGGCCTCAATGTTCTGATGAGAACTTCAGCCTCTTCCTAGGCCAGTGACATCACATTTATCATCGCATGGCCTATATGCAGCTCAGTCCCATTCAAGTGAATGGACCTTGGCTGCAATACCAAGCACAGCCACTATATAATGCACGGTGTTGTGCAGGGTGTGCTCTGAGGAGAGCTTCATCACTTTCAAACAGTTGATCAGTGGGGATGGCGGGATTCAGACCCACATTGATCTGATATTGATGACCTATCCTGCAGTTGGTCCATGCCCTCTCTTCCTCCTTCCCCCACGGTTCATGTTTTGTTCCTACCAGGCAGGCACAGCCATCAAAATAATGCTGTTCCACTGCTCATGTAGTCTGAGGCCTGCCTCTCATTGCCTGTGCAACATCCGCACATGCAGCTAGGGACCTTTTAAGATGTGATAAATGTAATTTTTCGTGACGCCAGTTGCATTTCAGCAACGAGGGACTAAGTCCCTCTATGGAGAAGGTGATGGTGGAACCCAGGTGTGGGAATGCCAGAGTGGTGTAAGGGTTGTCTGTAATGTCCTTTTAGGTGTTGTGGCTTTGCTCCTACCTGGATATCCGGGAACCCCAGGCGTTGCGGGACGAAGCAGAGCAAATAGGGTGAATAGGAAGTGGAGAGGATGATGAAAGAAATTGAGTCCAGACTTTGTACGAAGTTCAACTGCAGCTTTACTTTGCATAAACGTTTCTTCAAACGGTTTACAGACTTGGTCTTGGTTTCCAGCAAGCTTTAGCATAAAAATGGCAGGCAAACCCTCTTGGCCCTGCTATGCTGACAAGATTAAATAGGAGCATTACCTTTTGCTTTTTGCTGCAACTTGTCTCTTTGTCTGACTCTATGGCAAGGCACAGGGCAACTTCTTCCTGGCTAATGAGACTTCTAGATGTGTTTTCTCTGCTCCAGCAGAACTGAAGGTGTTCTGGCGTAGGAGGGATACAGCACTGCACACCTGCTACCTTAACAGGGGGTCAGCTAGAACTAACTGGTCCCCACCCTTCCTGCAGGACATGGGATTCGCCCACGAGGGGTGGGGGGGTTTAGAATGGACTAGAAAGTTCCATTCTATTCTACATACTGCTCTGCCATATTCGCTGCCACCATTACATTTGAACATAAACAAATGCACAATATATGGGAGCTGGAATAAATGTATAAAATGACATTGAGATTGCACACCCAGATAGAAACAGGGCGTAGGTGTGGTGATGCCACTCAAGGCGTTACACCTGTAGGGTGTATGCACATGTTCCTTCTGGTTCCTATAGGGCCAGCGTGTGCACGTTTCAATCTTTCAAAACCTATGGCCACCTTTGGATATTTAGTAGTAGCAAATTGCTCCTCAGCTGTTTTTTTTTTTATTAGTATCAGTTTTCTAGCCTTTTGTTGCCCCTGTCCTCACTTTTTTTAAATGCATTGCTGCCAACTTCTAAATGAGTTGAAGTGGTAAAATGTCTCACTTTCAACATCCGATATGTGTTCTATGATCTACTGTGTCTATGAGATTTGCAAATCTGTTTCTATTTAAATATTATACAATGTCCCAACTTTTTGGGAATTGGGGTTGTGTTATAACTAAGGATAATGGGTTATGCTCCCTGGTGTATGCCACACACCAGGATATTAGACAATGATATCTACTTCTTTCTGAGAGCTTTCAATTCACCTGTTGAATGTACAGATTAAGATTGCTTATTAAGCAGAATATTGCCAGTACGGTTTCTTTAGGTGTGTCCTTGACATGTCTGGATTTATAGGAAGGAAAGGAAGAATAAATTATATATTAGGATTAGATTATTACTGTTGTGTACACTCCTAGAATTAATGATTATGTAATCCAGGAGATTCAACATCACATTAAAGCTATGGCATCTATTGCCATCCCAGAGCCCTTAGGGTCCAGGTGAACTGTCTATGTTGCAATCACTTGGGACTGCTTGTATCCTTCTGTCTCCTTGGCTTTGAGATTACTAAAACTTGTTAACCCATTAAGGAGCGTGCGATTTTCCACTTTTGCATATATATATTTTTTGGCCAACACTGGAGCTACAGCAAAATATCTGATCATTGGGGCTGTGTGGAGTCAGACCCCCGCTGATCACATAGTGCTAGCCAAACCTAGCAATCACTTGTAAAATCCTGGAAACCCCTTTAATTGGGAATAGCAATCACCGCCACTACCCCAGATTTCAACAAAAGTCAAGATGATTGCTCCATTTAAATGCTACATCATTGATGGGTGCTCATTTTGGGCAAAACAAATCTACCCATGCAAATAGACCCTTAGTTAAAAAATTGGGTCGGGCGGTTCTACGGATCTTTATCTCTCCTAATTCTACATAGATCACTACTTTTATACACCTTAGTTGTCATTCCTAACGTGTTGAAAGATATTTTAAAAAATTCTATTTGAAACCTAGGTCATGAAGGTCTCCCTTCGAATTGTGTCTTCTCAACAGCAAAATCCATGATGTTGTTGTCTTGACTTGCTTTTATTGCAATTATTAATGCTTTAGGTTTGTCACAAGCTTGCACTGACAGTATGGAAAAAGCCTAAGCTGAATCATTTGTAGACCTGCTTAACAGCTTTTTTAGTGAGTTCACTGTTTAGGCATCATTTATGGCTTGCCTCCTCCTAAGGTAGAGACAGTTTAGACTCAGACAGCCAAATCACTCCATTACCAACAATTCCAAGTAAAAGACAATGGAAAAACAGTATTGGAGTATATATGAAATTGAATTGTGAACTCCCTGCTAGTCTAGTCTGCTCCAAGCTGCATAATGCACAGTATGTATAATGAATAGTAGTATAATATAGCGCTATTCAGTGCCACTTTTATTACTACCCCATGGGATGCTCCAGGCTTATTGGATATGCCACTGACCTAAAATATGCACCAAGTGAAGCAAAACTCCTATTTGTAGTGCATTTTATATCTCCCTGTTGACTTTAAGCTAACATTCGGCCACAGCTATTTTTGAAAAAACAAAAACATAGTGCTGGATAATAATGTGTGGCTTTCATTGTGATAGATATTGTCAAAACTCATGTCAGAAAATGTATGGGGTTCATGCTAAATGTTAAATTTTTCAGTGTATTTATGCTATAAAACTGCCATAAATGATAAATATCTGGATAACTGCAGCCACCACTAGGGGGAGCTCAGTATATAGTGTATGAATTGATAGAGCTACTCTAGAGCTCAATAGGAGATGTATAAATCTTTATGCAGTGAACTCCCCCTAGTGGTGGCCACAGGAAATCAATTTGACTATGTCAAGAAGCAATGAAAACACCTCAGCACTTGGCCCCTGTTCCAACACGGGCCCTGTAGGTGTTGTGTGGTCCACCTCCATGCATAGAGGGGACCTGCAGTTTACGAGCGCCACTGCCGCGTTTAAGACAATTGTGCTTCCTTCTGGCTACTACTGGCATGCTGATAAGTAGTGATGAGCGGGAGGTGCCATATTCAATTTTGCAGAATTTCGCGAATATTCGATTGAATATTCGTCGAAATTGAATATTCGTCATTATTCTATTTATCGCAAATAATATGCGATTTAATTATTTGCGTACTGCGATTTTCTCATAACTGTATAAGGCAAGTTTCCTATTGGTTGGCTATTTAGAATATACACTTTTTTTTTTTTTAAATCTGTACAGTTGTTTGCATACTCCTCCCCAACAAGCGTCCCTGTCACCATGGGAACGCCTGTGGGTTACAAAATACCATCGGATATGAGTTTTCCACGAGATTGTGAAAACTCAGATCCGATTGTATATTCTAACCCACAAGCGTTCCCATGGTGACGGGGACGCTTGTCGGGGAGGAGTATGTGAACGACCGTACAGATTGGAAAAAAAAGACGAATATTCTAAATAACGAATATATTTGCTATATTGTTATATATTAGTTTTTTAGAATATTCGTCATATTCTAAAACACAAAGTTATAGCAATATAGCGAATATTCGTGAAATACACATATAGACTGCAATTTAGCTAATAAAGTGATATAGTATTTTTTTTTAATAGTGTACATTTTTTCCAAATCTGGACTTCATAAGAGACAAAAAAAAGTGACTATAAAAAAAAGATTATAGCACTATATTAGCTAAATTGCAGTCTATATGTGTATTTCACGGATATTCGCTATATTGCTATAACTTTGTTTTTTAGAATATTCGCTATATTGCTATATATTCTTGTTTTAGAATACTACGAATATTCTAAAAAACTAAGTTATAGCAATATAACGAATATTCATAAAATACACATATAGACTGTAATTTAGCTAATAAAGTGCTATAATCTTATTTTTACAGTCTAATTTTTTGTCTCTTCTGAAGTTCAGATTTGGAAAAAATGTACACTATAAAAAAAAATACTATAGCACTGTATTCGTTATTTTGAATATTCGTCTTTTTTTTCCAATCTGTACGGTCGTTCGCATACTCCTCCCCGACAAGCGTCCCCGTCACCATGGGAACGCCTGTGGGTTAGAATATGCCATCGGATCTGAGTTTTCATGATCTCAGGGAAAACTCAGATCTGATGGTATTTTCTAACCCACAGGCGTTCCCATGGTGAAGGGGACGCTTGTCGGGGAGGAGTATGCGAACGACCGTACAGATTGGGAAAAAAAAGGTGAATATTCTAAATAACGAATATATTCCCTATATTGCTATATATATATATGTTTTTTTACAATATTCATCATTTTTTTCCATATAAAAACATGATTCCTTCCTGCTTAAGTTGCTTGTGGGCCAATAACTCAATGACCCACAAGAAAGAAGCAGGGAGGAATCATGTTTTCAGATGTAAAAAAAATTACGAATATTCGATATAGTGAATATATAGCACTATTTTCGTAATAGTCGCGAATTAGCGAAGTTGCGATATTCGCGATTAATATTTGCTATTCGAATATTCGCGCTCAACACTACTGATAAGTTATTTTCTAAAAAAACATGGATGATCTGTCTTGTGGCTATCGTCTGCTGTCATTGAATTAACTCTTTGAAAATAAGGCACAATACTATTCCTGGCCCATGGTTGCTGCTGTACACACCTCCAGAAGTATCTCTGCTCGTATTAACAGCCACAGCAGTTGGGGTCCCATTTCTTGAAGCCTCACCAGTATTTCTGTGCGACACGTCTATAAAACCAGAAAATCTCTATAAATATAAAAAATTGTGCAAAGTATTGTCCAGAGGTATATATAAAGAATTTTTCCCCTTATACAGGGTAATTGGTAACCACCTTGAAGAGTTTTTTTGCCTTCCTCTAGATCAACACAATAGGATTTCAACCTGACTTCATTTCAGGACCTGTGTGTCTTTTTTCAATCCTTACCAACTATGTAACTCTATAACTAAAGATGTATTCGATGAGTACAGCTTCTACTAGCTTAGCTTTCCAAAGTGCTAGCTGCTCACTTATGTTATATTCCTTTACTTAATCCAAGATGCATTAGGATGTAGCTCCGTAACAAGATTTACAGGATTGTCTCTGCAGAAGGCTTAAATAAATAAGTGAGCTGTGAAAGTAGATAGCTTACCTGATGATAATCTTCCTCCCATGATTCTGTTCAGATGGTGAGATGATCAAACGACTGGCTCTTGCTTTGGTTTATCAGTTTTATATCCCAAATATCAAGCTCCCTCCAGCATCGTCCCCTAAATATGTAGATGAGCTGGGTATGGCTCACCAAATAGATTTTAAGTGCAATACGCTTGTTTTAGGGTTTCACAAGGTTGGGTGTGTACGGCGTAAGGCTTCGCTGACTTTATGTCAATTATGATTACTCAGAGAAAGTCATTAATTATCTTGTTTGTGTTCATCTACGTAACAAATGCGGTCGGACTACCAGCTCCACTTGAAAGGGATCTCCTACTAGAGACAATTATGATACTGTACCTTACAGACATGTCATAAAGCACTAAGGGTACTTTCACACTTGCGTTTTTCTTTTCCGGCATAGAGTTCCGTCCTAGGGGCTCAATACCAGAAAAGAACTGATCAGTTTTAGGCCTCATGCACACGACCGTTGTGTGCATCCGTGGCCGTTGTGCCGTTTTCAGTTTTTTTTTTTCGCGGACCCATTGACTTTCAATGGGTCCGTGGAAAAATCGGAAAATGCACCATTTTGCAGCCGAGACCGTGATACGTGTATCCTGTCCGTCAAAAAAATATGATCTGTCCTATTTTTTTGACGGACAACGGTTCACGGACCCATTCAAGTCAATGGGTCCGTGAAAGAACACGGATGCACACAAGATTGGCATCCGTGTCCGTGATCCGTGGCCGTAGGTTACTTTCATACAGACGGATCCGAAGATCCGTCTGCATAAAATCTTTTTCAGAGCTGAGTTTTCACTTCGCACACTGCCACCAATGTATTAAAGCAATAGAGGGAGGAGGGGGGGGGGGGGCGCACACTGCCACCAATGTTAATGCAATAGAGGGAGAGGGGGGCGCACACTGCCACCAATGTTAATGCAATAGAGGGAGGGGGGGGCGCACACTGCCACCAATGCTATCATTACAATAGAGGGAGGGAGGGGGGGGGCCGCACTGGTCAGCAATGATATTCAAACTGGGGAGGGGGGGGGGGTCTGCCCCCTGCTGCCTGGCAGCCCTGATCTCTTACAGGGGGCTATGATACGCACAATTAACCCCTTCAGGAGCGGCACCTGAGGGGTTAATTGTGCTGATCACGGCCCCCTGTAAGAGATCGGGTGCTGCCAGGCAGCAGGGGGCAGTCATGTACACAGTTTGTAGTATATTCTA
This sequence comes from Bufo gargarizans, assembly GCF_014858855.1. NCBI lineage: Eukaryota > Metazoa > Chordata > Amphibia > Anura > Bufonidae > Bufo > Bufo gargarizans. The sequence continues at coordinate 2,068,904 of NC_058085.1, forward strand.
ACTAGAAGCGTCCCCATCACCATGGGAACGCCTCTGTGTTAGAATATATTGTCGGATATGAGTTTTCACGATGTAACTCATATCCGACAGTATATTCTAACATAGAGGCGTTCCCATGGTGATGGGGACGCTTCAAGTTAAAATATACCATCGGATTGGAGAAAACTCCGATCAGATGGCATAAAGGGACTCCAGACTTTACATTGAAAGTCAATGGGGGACGGATCCGTTTGCAATTGCACCATATTGTGTCAACGTCAAACGGATCCGTCCCCATTGACTTGCATTGTAATTCAGGACGGATCCGTTTGGCTCCGCACGGCCAGGCGGATACCAAAACGACTTTTTTTTCATGTCCGTGGAGCCTCCAAAAATCAAGGAAGACCCACGGACAAAAAAACGGTCACGGATCACGGACCAACAGAACCCCGTTTTGCGGACAGTGAAAAAATACTGTCGTGTGCATGAGGCCTTATCCTAATGCATTCTGAATGGAGAGCAATCCGTTCACTATGCATCAGGATGTCTTTTTGACTGATCAGGACGTTGATAATACCGCAGCATGCTACGGTTTTATCTCCGTCCCAAAAAACTGAAGACTTGCCTGAATGCCGGATCCGGCATTTTTTCCCATAGGAATGTATTAATGCATTAAAAATACTGGAATGCCGGATCCGTCCTTCCGGTCTGCGCATGCGGGAAAAATTTGAAAAAAATTGAAACAGATCCATTTGTCCGTATGACAAACGGACAGACGGATCCGTTCTTGCAATGCATTTGTAAGACGGATCCGCATCCGGATCCGTCTACAAATGCTGTCCGTTTGCATACAGATTGCTGGATCCGACAGGCAGGTCCGCGACGGAATTGCTTGCTGGATCACTCTGCCACAAGTGTAAAAGTACCCTAATAGTTGTGTATATTTCCTCTCTGACGCCTAACTATTGTAAGAACAGGGGGTTCTCACTTTCCTGGTGATTTGAGTACTGCATTCAAGTGGAGTTTGACTGATAAGGGCAAGGTGCGTGTGCAGCTCTCTCCATTAAAGCCTGGGTGTTACAGAGATAGTTGACCAGGCTTGCCAACCATGAAAGTCCCTTTTCCCTCTACTCTCCGCATGGCATCAGTGGCTAAAGGGCTGAGACTGAATAGGTAGCACTGTTTGTTCAGATCTCTTACATGCTGAAAATTGCACTAGCATGTGTAATGCTCATAGTGTTGATCACGAATATTCGAATTTCGAATTTTTATCGCGAATATAGGTACTTTGAAAATTCGCGAAAATGTCGAATATAGTTATATATATTCGTAATTTCGAATATTCGATTATTTTTTTCCTTTTTTTTTTTATTCAATTTTTTTATTTTTATCAGTACACATGATCCCTCCCAGCTTCTAGCTTGTGGGCCAATAAGAAGGCTGCAATATACTTGACTTTAGGAGTAGTAGTGTTTGCGAATTTTGCTCTATATTCGTTTTTTCAAATATTCGCTATATAGCTATATATTCTTGTTTTAGAATATTACGAATATTCGAAAAAACGAAGTTATAGCAATATAGCGAATATTCGAAAAAAATCGCATATAGAGCAATTTAGCTAATATAGTGCTATAATCTTCTTTGTCTAATAGTTGTAAGTTGAAAAATTCGCAATAAAAATTCGAATTTGAATTACGAAAATTTGCATATTACACAATCATTACCTTGCCGATTTTTCAAGTAAAAAAAATAATCGAGAATTTTTGAATATTCGCGAATATTCTAAAAAATATTTGCGAAATATCGCAAATTCGAATTATGACCCCTGCCGCTCATCACTAATGTCTCATCTCCCACCAGGCACAGCCGCCGGAGTATTCACCTTCATGCTGCACCATGTTCCATGCTTCTTAAGTCATCTCCCCTTCTTCCTTCTGCTCTGACTGGTGCATGCTCCCATGGGGTGTGCACCCTCTTCCGGGCTCTTAAAGGGCCAGTGTACACATGGGCTAATCTGTGAACTGTCTGTGACAGCATTCCTCGGAGCATATATTGCACCTTCCGCTATGGAAAGGTTCCTAAGCAAAAGGTTCGTATCTTGTCTTGGGCCTATAAAAGTGTGCTTTTTGTGTATTCTGGCCTTCTGTGCCTGATCACTGTATTGACCCTATGCTACCTGCTCTGACCTACTGTCTGTTACCGTACTGCACAAATTCTGCCTCCCCTGACCTGGGCTTGCCCTCTGACCTCGCTACTGCCTGTCCCCTTAAAGCCTTGCACTGGTATCTCTTGACCCACCTGGAGTTGGCAGCCTATTAATGGATACAGGTAGCAGCCTGGTGGCCCCTGCTGTGATCTTCAGATCCCTTTTCAGGGGTGAAAGAATGAAAACCCGGGGACTACTTTGAAAATGTAGGCTCAAGTCGGATCTGTTCAGTGGCACAGTGGGTCCACACCTGCTTGTTGCAGTATGGTGCTGAACTTACTATACTGTTATTGTATAGTGCGTTGTGTTGTATGTTATATGATGTGATATAAAACTTTTTAATGATTATTTCTTTATCAAAAAATAGTAACATGCAGCATTAATATGACTAGGTTTTAAAACATTTATTTTCTTTTATTTTACAGATATTGATGACCCATAATCAGGCTTAATATTAGATTAGGTTTAGGTCCATCTCTGATCAGCTGATTGATGTGAGTGCCAAGGGTTGGATCCCCACTGATCTGAAATTGAATACCTATCCTGAGGATAGATCATCAATTTCATGAAACTGGAATACTCCTTTAAGGGTATGACCACATGGTGTGGTCGTGTAGCGGTAGCAACGTGGCCACGCTACAGTCCAGTGATACCAATACAGGTCTCAGCGGACTCTAATTAAACTAATTAGGACCACACTGTTTAGTCGGTCTGCATAGTTAATGGACATTCTATATTATGGGTGCCTTTAACAATGCAGAACAACTAAGCAGTGCAGTCCTCATTCGCTTAGCAGAAGCCAGCTGCGACCTGTTCAGTCGTGTGTTACTCGATTGCCTCGCAGCCACTTTGCAAAGGCGACACACCATGTGTTCATACACTTACATTACTTGTATCCAGAATTTTGATGCAATCTGTAGTGAGCAATAGAGATGTCCCGAACTATTCGCCGGCGAACAGTTACCGGCAAACATAGCTTCTTCGCGTTCGCCGCGGCGGACGAACATATGCGATGTTCGGTCCGCCCCCTATACATCATCATTGAGTAAACTTTGACCCTTTACCTCAGTCAGCAGACACATTCCAGCCAATCAGCAGCAGACCCTCCCTCCCAGACCCTCCCACCTCCTGGACAGCATCCATTTTAGATTCATTCGGAAGCTGCATTCTTAGTGAGAGGAGGGACAGTGTAGCTGCTGCTGATTTAATAGGGAAATCGATAGCTAGGCAAGTGTATTCAGTGTCCACTGCAGTCCTGAAGGACTAATCTGATCTCTGCTATAAGGGCAGCACCCCAAAAAGCCCTTTTTAGGGCTAGAACATCAGTCTGCTTTTTTTTTTTTTCCCTGTGTAATCAAATTGCAGTTGCCTGCCAGCGTGTGTGTCAGGCTCACAGCCCTGCAAGTGCATAGTGTCACCAGCGCAGCTCATATCTGGTGTCATATTCGATTACATTTAAAGAAAAACAACAATTCTGACTGTAAATAACTAGCAGTCCGTTGCACACACGTGTTTGTGTGTCTAAGGCCCAGTGCAGCGCATAGTGTCACTTCAGCGCAACTCATATCTGGTGTCACAGTACCTTGCACACATAGTACAACTTAACTAATATAAAAAACATTACAGGCAGAGGCAGGCCACCCCGCAGGGGCCGTCGTAGTCGTGGTGCTGTGATTCCCTTTGGCCCTAGACTAATGCCCAGTGTTCAGGGGCCACGTACCCTGAACTCGAAAAGTTCTGAGGACATAGTTGACTGGCTAACACAGGACACCCAATCTTCTACAGCTTCTGCTCGGAACCTTGACGCACCATCCTCCTCCAGCTCAAGTTATCACTCGCCCGCCTGCCGCCACCACCCCACCAACACTAGCACCACAGCCGCTTCATTTGATCTGTCAGAGGAGTTATTTACACATAAGTTGGAAGAAATGAGTGATGCGCAACCATTATTGCCAGAGGATGCAGATAACAGGGATATGTCTCAGTCAGGCAGCATTACACAGATGGACGTACGGTGTGATGATGATAATGTACCCGCTGCTGCATCCTTTGCTGAGTTGTCAGATACAAGTGAAGCGGTTGATGATGACGATGTGTCCGTGGATGTCACGTGGGTGCCCGCTCGAAGAGAAGAAGAACAGGGGGAAAGTTCAGATGGGAAGACAGAGAGGAGGAGGAGACGAGTTGGAAGCAGGGGGAGGTCGTCGCAAGGAGCTAGTGGCACAGTCAGACAGCATGTATCGGCACCCGGGGTCAGCCAGACAGCACGCCAATCAACGCATGCTATTGCCACCACCAGAATGCCGTAATTACAAAGCTCAGCAGTGTGGCATTTTTTGTGTGTGTCTGCCTCTGATAACAGCAATGCCATTTGCAACCTGTGCCAAAAGAAACTGAGTCGTGGGAAGTCCAACACCCACCTAGGTACAACTGCTTTGTGAAGGCACATGATCTCACATCACAAATGCCTATGGGATCAACACATGAGTAAAAGCAGCACACAAACTCAAAGCCACCATCCTCCTCCTGGTTCAGCATCTTCAGCCACGTCAACCACTGCTGTCCTCCTTGCCCCCTCTCAACCACCTGCCACTCTGCCTCTCGCCTTGAGAAGTTCCTGCTCATCTGCCCACAGTCAGGTGTCTGTCAAGGACATGTTTGAGCGTAAGAAGCCAATGTCACAAAGTCACCCCCTTGCCCGGCGTCTCACAGCTGGCTTGTCTGAACTCTTAGCCCGCCAGCTTTTACCATACAAGCTGGTGGAGTCTGAGGCCTTCAAAAAATGTGTAGCTATTGGGACACCGCAGTGGAAGGTACCCGGCCAAATTTTCTTTTCACAAAATGCAATCCCCAACCTGTACTCGATTGTGCAAAAGGAAGTCATGGCATGTCTGGCACACAGTGTTGGGGCAAGGGTCCATCTGACCACTGATACCTGGTCTGCAAAGCACGGTCAGGGCAGGTATATACCCTACACTGCGCATTGGGTAAACCTGCTCACGGCTGCCTAGCATGGAATGCGTGGCTCTGCAGAGGAGTTGGTGACACCGTCACGACTTGCAGGCAGGCCTGCTGCCACCTCCTCTACTCCTCCTACTCCATCCTCTTCCATAACCTCCTCGGCTGAGTCCTCTTCTGCTGCTATGTCTTGCTCCACATCAACGGCACCCCCCCAGCTCCCCAGGGGCTATTCCACATCCTGGATACGTCAGTGTCACGCCGTCTTGGGGTTGACTTGCCTGAAAGCAGCACTCCTGTCCGCCCTGAACGCACAGGTGGATCAGTGGCTGACGCCGCACCAACTGGAGATCGCCATGGCGCACTTTTCAGACATTCAGCGCCGAAACAACATGCCAGTAAGGGGCTTGATTTGCGACAGCCCGACACGTTGGAATTTAACACTCCTAATGTTCGACCGCCTGCTCCAACATGAAAAAGCCATCAACAAGTATTTGTATGACTGGGGTGCTAGGACAGCCTCTGCGGAGCTGGGAATTTTTTTTGCCACGTTACTGGACGCTCATGCGCAATGCCTGTAGGCTCATGCGTCCTTTTGAGGAGGTGACAAACTTAGTCAGTCGCACCGAAGGCACCATCATCGACATCATCCCATTTGTTTTCTTCCTGGAGCCTGCCCTGCGAAGAGTGCTGGATCAGGCCATAGATGAGCATGAAGAGGAAGAGGTAGAGTTGTGGTCACCATCATCACCACCAGAAACAGCCTTATCAGCATCACTTGCTGTACCTGCGGCAATGCTGGAAGAGGAGTCTGAGGAAGTGGATTCAGAGGAGGAGATGTGGCTTTGAGGAGGAGGAAGACCAACCACAGCAGGCATCCCAGGGTGCTCGTTGTCACCTATCTGGTACCCATGGTGTTGTACGTGGCTGGGGGAAGAACAGACCTTCAGTGAGATCAGTGAGGACGAGGAACGGGACATGAGGAGCTCGGAATCCAACCTTGTGCAAATCGGGTCTTTCATGCTGTCGTGCCTGTTGAGGGACCCTCGTATAAAAAGGCCGAAGGAGAACGACCTGTACTGGGTGGCCACGCTACTAGACCCCGGTATAAGCAGAAAGTGCCTGAAATGCTACCGAATTACCGGAAGTCGGAAAGGATGCAGCAGTTCCAAAATAAATTAAAAAGAACTTCTGGCCTGCCCCGCTTCAAGTGTCCTGTCAGAAAGGACCTTCAGTGCAGCAGGAGGTATTGTCACTGAGAAGAGAAGTCGCCTAGGTCAAAAAAGTCTAGATTACCTCACCTTTATTAAGATGCATGAGGGATGGATCCCGAAGGGACTGACAGTGGGCGATACATTTAGGGCACTTTCTGCTTGGGAAACATCAATTTTTGGCAGCGGCTGCAACAATACCTAGTTTTTCAGGCATGTGTACATGCCTAATTTTTCAGGCCTCTGGTGCTGCACTGTGGCTGCAAAAACCAAAAAAGAAAAAAGGCACATACATGTGTCAATTCCCACATGAAAGAGTCCCTGTGGGTTTTAAAATTCGCCTGCCCATTGAAGTCAATGGCGGTTCGCCCGGTTCGCCCGTTCGCAAACACTTGTGAAAATTCGCGTTTGCCGTTCGCGAACGGAAAATTTTATGTTCGCGACATCTCTAGTGAGCAAGTGGTAGAGTCTCCCAAATTGTTGCGGCAGAGTGAGGAGGTTTGAGAGTAAGAGACTGAAAGTTCTCAACTAGTACTATGTAAAGCATGCGGTACATAATGCAAAAATAAAAGGGGATGTCTTAATACCCACATGAGGACTGTATGAACTAATTGCCCATTGTCAAAATTCAATGTAATCCCTGTTACGTCTGCATTGTTATGCTGGCATACATATTGACACATAACAATTAAACTCTGAAACTAGAAATCACTGCTGTCACTTTATTTGTCGATAGGTGGATGAATTATTGTCAAAGACCTCACTGAACCCATCTGATTGCATAACGATTTATACTTATCAAACAAGGATATGGATGGGTTTTTAAGGTGAGACAGTTTTTGTCCCTATGTTTCATGGACTCTTGCTATCCATATCCTCGTTTGATAAGTATATTTAACGTTGTTTCCGTTCTGTTTTTCTGTTCCGTTTTTCCGTATGGCATATACAGTATACAGCAATTACATAGAAGAAATTGGGTTGGGCATAACATTTTCAATAGATGGTTCCGCAACAACGGAACGGATACGGAAGACATACGGAGTAAATTCCGTATGTGTTTAGTTTTTTTTGCGGACCCATTGACTTGAATGGAGCCACAGCATGTGATTTGCGGAATCTTTCAACGGAATGGAAAAGTGGAAATACGGAAACGGAATGCATACGGAGTACATTCAGTTTTTTTGTGGAACCATTGAAGTGAATGGTTCCGTATACAGACCGTATACAAAACGCAAAAAACGGCCCGTAAATGGAAAATAAAAACGGTTGTGTGCAGGAGGCCTGAGACTGTGCTTATTGGAGCAAAGTAATTGTCAACTCAATAAGAAGTACAGAATGTATCACAATGTTTTTTTTGGATTAAAACAACTTGCTGAGGAATGTGCAGAAGAATGTAGTAAAGAAGATTATGTAACAAAAATATGATTATATAAAACAGTAAAATCCCACAAAGGCAATTAAGTTACCTGAAGTAGAAATACTATGTGAGTTATACTAGCCTCTTACCAGTTATTACTACTATTTGAACCCGAGAATCAGTTGGACTAAAGGTAGTTATTACAGCCATGGGTGAGAAACCACTGTGTCAATCAACAGACTTTGCTTTGGTCTAAACCTGGTATTCACACCTTTAACTCATATACACTTGCAAGAAAAAGTATGTGAACCCTTTGGAATGAAATTGGTCATAAAATGTGATCTGATCGTCATCTTCGGCTACTTTCACACTTGCGTTTGGGGTTCCGCTTGTGAGATCTGTTTGAGGGCTCTCACAAGCGGCCCCGAACGGATCCGTACATCCCCAATGCATTCTGAATGGATGCGGATCCATTTAGAATGCATCAGTTTGCCTCCGTTCCGCCTCCATTCCGCTCAGGAGACGGACACCCAAACGCTGCTTCCAGCGTTTTGGTGTCCGTCAGGACGTGCGGAGCCAAACGGATCCGTCCTGACTTACAATGCAAGTCAATGGGGATGGATCCGTTTGACGTTGACACAATATGGTGCAATTGCAAACAGATCCGTCCCCCATTGACTTTCAATGTAAAGTCAGGAGTCCCTATTAATATACCATCGGATCAGAGTTTTCTCCAATTCGATGGTATATTTTAACTTGAAGCGTCCCCATCACCATGGGAACGCCTCTATGTTAGAATATACCATCGGATTTGAGTTAGATCGTGAAAACTCAGATCCGACAGTATATTCTAACACAGAGGCGTTCCCATAGTAATGGGGACGCTTCAAGTTAGAATATACAGGGTGGGCCATTTATATGGATACACCTTAATAAATTGGAAATGGTTGGTGATATTAACTTCCTGTTTGTGGCACATTAGTATATGTGAGGGGGGGAACTTTTCAAGATGGGTGGTGACCATGGCGGCCATTTTGAAGTTGGCCATTTTGAATCCAACTTCAGTTTTTTCAATAGGAAGAGGGTCATGTGACACATCAAACTTATTGGGAATTTCAATAAGTTTGATGTGTCACATGACCCTCTTCCTATAAAAAAAATAAAAGTTGGATTCAAGATGGCCAACTTCAAAATGGCCGCCATGGTCACCACCCATCTTGAAAAGCTTACCCCCTCACATATACTAATGTGCCACAAACAGGAAGTTAATATCACCAACCATTCCCATTTTATTAAGGTGTATCCATATAAATGGCCCACCCTGTACTAAAAACTGTGTACATAACTGCCCCCTGCTGCCCGGCACCACCCAATCTCTTACAGGGGGCTGTGATCCGCACAATTAATCCCCTCAGGTGCCACACTTGAAGCGTCCCCATCACCATGGGAACGCCTCTATGTTAGAATATACGATCGGATTTGAGTTAGATCGTGAAAACTCAGATCCGACGCTCCTCCTACTGGTAAGTAGTGTTGAGCGCAAATATTCGAATATCAAATTTTTTTCGCGAATATCGGCACTTCGCTAATTCGCGAATATTTCGAATATAGTGATATAAATTCGATATTTCGAATATTCTTTTTTTTTTTTTATTGTTATATTTTTTTCTTTCCTACTTCCCTAAAGTTGTTCTTACCTGTCCTTTGGATTCCTGGCTTCCTGGCTGCTCCAGTCAGTGCCCGTTGCCGCTTCTGCCGACTTCCGTGCTCATGGAGCGCCCCCATCACCATGGGAACGTCTCCATATACTAGACTGTACTGTCGGATTTGAGAATTACGTTGAAATCGCAATTCGATTTTTTCAAGTTATAATAATCGGATTTCGATTTTAACTTAGCACTGCTATATTCCATATTCGTTAATTCTAGCCTAATATGGAATATAGCAGTGCTAAGTTAAAATCGAAATTCGATTATTATAACTTGAATTAATCGAATTGCGATTTTAACTTGGACCTGGTTTACTATGGTTGGCTTGGTAGAATTAGCGAATATGACGAATGTATTCGTCATATTCCACAAAACGAAGATAACGAAGTATTCGTCATATTCCACAAAAACGAAGATAACGAAGTATTCTGCATTTTCGTTTTAGCTACCTATTCATCAACTTCGCTAATTCTAGCAATCATATAGGAAAGTTGACTATAGAGACAGCTAAGTTTAATTCGCTATGCGATTATATTACTTAGTTTTTTTTTTATAAATAGAATAATTATAATAATTATCAGGTATTATAATTATTCTATTTTTTTTTAAAAGCAGTCATATAATCGCATAGCGAATTAAACTTAGCTGTCTCTATAGTAAACTTTCCTATATGATTGTGTCACGAGGGTGTCAAGAGCCACGCCTGACTCCGTTGTACCCGGGGTCAGGAGGTCGCAGCGGTTGGCTGCACGCTCTATGTAAGATAGGGATGTTTCCTTATTGTAGCTTTCTGGGTTTGCTTTGCAACCCTTTTTGGCTCACTCAGGGATCCGTAGCTCCTTCTCCTCAGCTGTTCCTTGTCCAGCACTCCCAATCCTCCTTATATTCCCCTCTCACACTTCTCTGGTTGCCAGATATAGAGATTCCTGCCTGGACATCTATTCTGACCCACTGGAGCTGTGTTGCTGCGTTCTCTGATTGTTGCTTTAGAACGCTACCCTCCGGATCCCTGTTGGACCTTTGTGGACAGTTGTTGTCGTCCACCTGGGTGTTTGTGTTTGTCTGTGTTTGTCTGTTCTCCCCCTGGTGTTTCCCTCTTAGTGCAGTGGTCAGGACTAGCGATCCCACCGGCCCGTTCATTATATAGGGTTAATTTCAGGGAAAGCCAGGGTTTAGGCACGTGATCGCCGCACGGGTGAGGAACCCGTCTAGGGACGTCAGGGCAGTCAGGTGCCAGCCGCAAGGAGAGTTAGGGGTCACCACCTTTCCCTCTCCCTTGGGCAGGACATTCCCTTTTTCCTCCCTGTGCGTGTTGCCGGTCATTACAGATTGCTAGAATTAGGGAAGTTGATGAATAGGTAGCTAAAACGAAGATGCAGAATACTTCGTTATCTTCGTTTTGTGGAATATAACGAATATATTCGTCATATTCGCTAATTCTACAAAGCCAACCATAGTAAACCAGGTCCAAGTTGAAATCGCGATTCAATTATTTCAAGTTAGAATAATCGAATTTCGATTTTAACTTAAAGGCTACTCTCCTATTGAAATAGCAATGCGATTAATTCAAGTTATAATAATCGAATTTCGATTTTAACTTAGCACTGCTATATTCCATATTAGGCTAGAATTAACGAATATGGAATATAGCAGTGCTAAGTTAAAATCGAAATTCGATTATTATAACTTGAATTAATCACATTGCTATTTCAATAGGAGAGTAGCCTTTAAGTTAAAATCGAAATTCGATTATTTAAATCGCATATTAATCACGATAACAAGAATAATGACGAATATTCGATTTCGACGAATATAAAACGAATATTCGATAGAATATTTGCGAATTTTGTCGAAATCGAATATGGCACCTGCCGCTCATCACTACTGGTAAGTGACAGGTCTGTGCGGCGCATCGCACAGACCTGTCACTTACCAGTGGGAGGAGTGCCGGCCGGCCACAGACAGCGCAGGTAAGTATAAGCTAAGTAACCATGGCAGCCATGACTGCAGTAGCGTCCTGGCTGCCATGGTAACCAATCGGAGCCCCAGCGATTAACCTGGAACTCCGATCGGAAATGCTGCTCCGCTGCCACCAATGATGGGGGGGGGGGCCGCACTGGCCACCAATGCTAATACTGGGGAGGGAGGGAGGTAGGGGGGGCCGCACTGGCCACCAATGCTTTTAATACTGGGAAGGGAAGGGGGTCTGGCCCCTGCTGCCTGGCAGCACCCGATCAGGGGGCTGAGATCCGCACAATTAACCCCTCAGGTGCGGCACCTGAGGGGTAAATTGTGCGGATCACAGCCCCCTGTAAGAGATCGGGTGGTGCCAGGCAGCAGGGGGCAGTTATGTACACAGTTCTTAGTATATTCTAACTTGTAGAGTCCCCATCACCATGGGAACGCCTCTGTGTTAGAATATACTGTCGGATCTGAGTTGTTACGATCTTGAAAACTCAGATCTGAAAAAGCTGTTATGCAGACGGATCCGTTCTGAACGGATACCATCGTTTGCATTATAGGTGCGGATCCGTCTGTGCAGATGCCAGACGGATCCGCACCGAACACAAGTGTGAAAGTAGCCTAAGTCACAACAATAGATAATCACAGTTTGCTTAAACTAATAACACACAAATAATTAAATGTTACCATGTTTTTATTGAACACACCATGTAAACATTCACAGTTCAGGTGGAAAAAGTATGTGAACCCTTGGATTTAATAATTGGCAGCAATAACTTCAACTAAACGTTTCTTGTAGTTAAAGATCAGACGTGCACAACGGTCAGGAGTAATTCTTGACCATTCCTCTTTACAGAACTGTTTCAGTTCAGCAATATTCTTGGGATGTCTGGTGTGAATCGCTTTCTTGAGGTCATTCCACAGCATCTCAATCGGGTTGAGGTCAGGACTCTGACTGGGCCACTCCAGAAGGCGTATTTTCTTCTGTTTAAGCCATTCTGTTGTTGATTTACTTCTATGCTTTGGGTCGTTGTCCTGTTGCAACAATGATCTTCTGTTGAGCTTCAGATGGTGGACAGATGGCCTTAAGTTCTCCTGCAAAATGTCTTAATAAACTTGGGAATTCATTTTTCCTTCGATGATAGCAATCTGTCCAGGCCGTAACGCAGCAAAGCAGCCCCAAACCATGATGCCCCCACCACCATACTTCACAGTTGGGATGAGGTTTTGATGTTGGTGTGCTGTGCCTCTTTTTCTCCACACATAGTGTTGTGTGTTTCTTCCAAACAACTCAACTTTGGTTTCATCTGTCCACAGAATATTTTGCCAGTACTGCTGTGGAACATCCAGGTGCTCTTGTGCAAACTGTAAACGTGCAGCAATGTTTTTTTTGGACAGCAGTGGCTTCCTCTGTGGTATCCTCCCATGAAATCCATTCTTGTTTAGTGTTTTACGTATCGCAGATTCGCTAAGAGCAATGTTAGTGCAGTACACAGCCCTGCAGGGTATTGCGATGGTAAGGTCACGGTTAATAGGCAAACGAGGGTTGCTCTTGGTTACTCACAGTTTATGGGAGACCCTGGGCAGGCGTACAGCAGTGATGGAGAGGCTGGCACAGGAGACCTCTGGGGCACTCTCGGTGTATAGGGACCAGGCCTGATGTTGGGTGAGGTGCCCTGGATGTTGCAGATGTTTAATGTGCCGGGGGCAAGGTCGCTTTAAGATTTGTGACGCCAGTGCCTGTAACGGGGGCACACCGATTTATAGTAGTAATAAGTGAGGAACATGTTGTTGTTGTGAACCATAACTTCCTTTACTGGAAACAGTTAACTTTATACAGTCTAGGTTCAGTTCCACATGGCAGCAGCAATCATAAGCAGGCTTTTACATCAATGGCAGGTACAATGTTCTTTGCAATATACTCAGAGGGTAAAAACACTTACAGACCAGGCTGCACCTTTTCCTCAGAAATCCTGTGCACTATTCCTCAGAACTCCTGGCTGTCTTGATCCCAAGGCCCGTATGCCCTAATGCTGGCTTTATCCTTGGTAGAAAACTTCCTCAGGTATATATCCCTTGCTTTAGGTAAATAATCCTTCTGCCCTTCAGCCCTCAGCTCGGCTGGTATACTGGCTCTAGAGCAGCAGCTCTTTGCTCTGTGGGAACTGCAGGTTTCTCAAGAGGTAAACTCTTCTCTTGGTGAAAATCTTCTGAGCTAACTCTGGCTCAATATCCTCAGGCAGGCTGGAACTGCATCCACTAGCCTCCTGGTGGCAACTAGAAGCCTGGGCTGTCTAGCTGCATGTTAGGAGGAGGCCCTCTCACTTCTGTCTCTCCACAGACTCCTGACTACACAGACTGCCTTCTCCCTGTCTGGGCCTCACTATTTATACTAGGGGCTCCCTATCTCCCTCTAATGTCTAGGAGGAGGAACTACACCCTGATAGGCCTGCTACACACATCACAGGGAAGAATACACATAAAAGCATATGAAAATACATAAAAATGGACTGTTAAATACAAGGCCACTGTTCCACTGGTGATGGAGAACAACGTGGCCCAATTGACCCTTGTGTAGTGCCCACAGTTACCTAGTGGGACACTACATTAGCATATGTCAGAGACTTTTGTAACTATTTAGCTGACACTCTAGGATTCTTCTTCACCTCATTGAGCAGTCTGCGCTGTGCTCTTGCAGTTATCTTTACAGGATGGCCACTCCTATGGAGAGTAGCAGCAGTGCTGAACTTTCTCTATTTATAGACAATTTGTCTTACCGTGGACTGATGAACAGCAAGGCTTTTGGAGATACTTTTATAACGCTTTCCAGCTTTATGCAAGTCAACAATTCTTAATCATAGGTCTTCTGGGAGCTCTATAGTGCGAGGCATCATTCACATCAGGCAATGCTTCTTGTGAAAAGCAAACCCAGAACTGGTGTGTGTTTTTTATAGGGCAGGACAGCTGTAACCAACACCTCCAATCTCATCTCATTGATTGGACTCCAGTTGGCTGACACCTCACCCCAATTAGCTCTTGGAGAAGTCATTAGCTCGGGGTTCACATACTTTTTCCACCTGCACTGTGAATGTTTACATGGTGTGTTCAATAAAAACATGGTAACATTTAATTATTTGTGTGTTATTAGTTTAAGCAGACTGTGATTGTCTATTGTTGTGACTTAGATGAAGATCAGATCACATTTTATGACCAATTTGTGCAGAAATCCATATAATTCCAAAGGGTTCACATACTTTTTCTTGCAACTGTACAAGAATCTGGACTTCACTACAGGGGAGTCATTAGGTTGCTGGCACCTGAAGTAGTCTTTCTGTTGTTGACAGATGACCTTCAGGGGTCAGAGACACTAGTGCAGGTGCCAAGGGATCAGGAAAAAATCTTATTCAGTGGGAGTTGTAGTTTTAGAACATCTGGAGAGCCGCAGGTTGGCCATCCCTGGTCTAGGGCAATAAAGACGTTAATGACAATATCTTAAGGCAGTGATTGAGTTCATAATAGCATCTTTATTAGCCTAGTCTAATAACCTCTCTGTTGGTCTAGTGCACTTAAAAGGTTAATAACAATATCCTATCTGGTCTATGGGCAATGAAGGAATGGACAACATTATCGCCAGTGTTCAATGAAATAATTGTGAAGGGGTTAACTACCTGTATTGAAGGATGCAGGACTAGTTCCTCATCTGATATCAGCCAATCACAGAGCACCTCAGACAATCACAGAGGTTCTGTGATGATTGCTGGGATGGAGGAGAGTCTGTGCAGTCTATGAGACCCAGGTGGTGATCAGGAGAAAGGGTTCAGACAAGCATAATACTTGTTTACTTGTAAAATCCCACTGTGCCTCTTCTGGGTCCTGCACAGGCTCTGTGTCCACCCCTGAGATCAGATCTCTGCTCCGGAGTCCATTGAGGAACCGACTTATTTCAATGGATTCTTTGGTATTATGTTCAAAGCGGTAATATCGCAGTGACCAATCCACCAATGATAACAGCTGATCAAGAGGAGGAAAGCAATTAGACCCATGCGATCAATCATAGTCCAGTCTGAAACAAGGCAGTGCATATTTTCTATAGTCTGGTTATAATATAGGCAATCATTAAAGTTCATCCCTTCATCTTCTGCTGCTTGTTTGATATGAGCTGGAAAGCTCTGCGTGTATCTGCATATCTGGAAGTTCTGGTACCAATATACACTCATATACTCTTACACCTCATGAAGTCTCTACATTCAGAGCAACATATACAGTATATGGTCAAACATAACAAATTGTCACATAATCACCTTTCAGACTCCCTGCCCCTCTCGTACCAATGATTCTGTGACTCCCCAACAATCCAAGTTTACTTGGTCATAGTGAAATCGGAATGAGGACGTCACAATTTTTTACCTGTTACGGTCACATCTCGAGTATGGCACATCATCATTTTTTAATTTAGCAAAAAAATTCAGAAACCCCATTCATCGTGTTCTGTTTATTTGTATGTATCATTTTCTATTAGACAGAATTTTGATCACTTTAGTTTGGAAGACTTTTTATTAGATGAACTTGACATAATCTGAAATCCTGCTAAATTGTGTGCGGAGCAAATAAGCATTCAATGAATGTGACTATGATAACTACAGATGTAGCAGTGCTGAAGCTGTCAGATATATCGAAACTGGGTTTATTTATTAGATTTGTTAGATTCGATTTATGACATTTATTAAAGGGGCTTTGAAAAGCATAGGTG
This sequence comes from Bufo gargarizans, assembly GCF_014858855.1. Lineage (NCBI taxonomy): Eukaryota > Metazoa > Chordata > Amphibia > Anura > Bufonidae > Bufo > Bufo gargarizans. The sequence continues at coordinate 2,085,036 of NC_058085.1, forward strand.
AAAAATATTGGATCACTGGAGCAGTGTTGGACTGGGGTTTCCTGGGCCCACCAGAGGAAATGATTCTCTGGGTCAAGACTCTATACGATCAATAAAGTCAAATAGGTTTTCAGTCTCAGAGATAGACCCTAATGGAAAGTGTTCGGCTTCAAAAGCAACTCCATATGGGATTTATCTCTTGGACCTTTAGGGGCCACTATGGCTTCATAGATTGGTCCCACCAGAAGATCGACTGGTACTCTGGTGGGCCAGCCAATCCAACCACCGGGATCCCCAGTGCTCGGAACAACAGGGTTCCATGAGTCCCCTCTCTGAAGGAAGAGATCCGGCACTTATTGGTCTACCACTCCATTCACTTCTATGGGACTGAAAGAGTCTATATTAGTACAATAGAAGTGAATGCGGTGTAGACCAATATGCGCACTACTGCTCCATACAAACAGACAACTCTGTTCACAGAATCATTGGGACCCCAGCAGATGCACCTCAGATGATCTGACATTGATCACCTATGTTATTTTTGTATAACCCCTTAAATCTCACCCTAATGAGTCCCACATATATACAAATCGGAGACTACCTGTAGCATTTATAATGTAGACTGTCTAAAACATATAGTGTATTCATTGTCTATTCAAAAAATATATTTTTTTTAAGATGACGCTACAGGAACAGACTGAAAACCTTTAACGCTGGGGAATTTCTTGGACGATAAATCTATCAAAATACTCTTCTCTCCGAATCTGTAGGGCTCGATATCACATTCAATGGTGACTCTTTGATTTTGCTTTATAAGTGGCACACTGTAGAAGAGAAAGTACATCATTTATGAACTGGTAATGTGTAGATTCATTTCCATTTTGCATTCAAACAATTTTTTACAAAATCCATTTTACAAAGGAATGTGAGCACAACCTGGGGTTGCTTAGGTTCGGTATACTAGTATACTGGGAGTGGCCAAAATGCTCAATTGCGGATGTAACTATAGGAGGTGGAAGCACACTCAGGAGCTGGAGTCTGAGGGGGACCAAATGTACCATAAATGGCATGTGAACGTTAGGCGCCCTGTTACAGCCAATTCTTCAGATTCCCAGTTAGTGATGAGCGTCAGGGGCTATATTCAAATTCGCGATTGTAAAATATTCGTCATATATTTCGCGAATTTCGCGAATTCAAGATTATTTTATTGAATGCGAAAAATCGCCAATGTAAAAATCGCGTAATGCGAATTTGCAACGTGAAATACAGGCATGGCAATACACTTTGGCTACCTTTTTCAAGCTGGTATATGTTTCCTGAGACTGGAGAACATGGTTGACAAGGCAGAACATTACAATAGCTTTATATGCAGATAGAGTGCTCCAATATATTCGCGATTGCGCTAGTCGGCAGTGATTAGAATATTTTTTCGCACTACGTGCAACTTCACATTTTAGCAGGTCTGACTACAGATTACTGATTGGTGCACTAAGTATTGTTGTGAACTTCCTTCTTATTGGCCCACAAGCAAGAAGCAGAGAGGAATCATGTGTTCAGATGGAAAAAAATACAGAATATTCGATATAACGAATATATAGCACTATATTAAAAATGTTTGCGAATTCTCAAAGCGATAAAATTTGCTATTCGAATATTCGTGCTCAACACTATTCCTAGTGCCCCCGTAATAGTGATAGCAGCCTCAGTTAGTTACTTATTGAACTTCTTCATATATGACTGTCCTGCTCCTCCTAACAAGCCTGTTCTATATTAGACTGTATGTTAGGGTACATTCACACAATCGTATGTATTTTGTGGTCCGTGTTGTACGTGTTGCATCCGTCTTATACTTTAACGGGACTTTTTACAGACCCAATGAATTCAATCGGTTCACAACAGCCCTTTATAATATATTGAAACCATATTCCTTTAAGGCTATATTAAAGGGATCATAGGACAATCTCTCTATAAAAGAGGGCTCTTGCACTGATGGATCTGGTGCATCCATCTATTACACACATGGGCACTGAGTAAGACTTCATTCCCTGCAGTGGTCATTCAGGGACAATCCTCACTTACTGTAGTAGTGGGTTCCCTGGTTCGTGACCTCCAAATTGGACAACCCCTTTAGGAAAATGTAAGACTATTCCTATATATGTTTGGCTAGGTGCTTTGAAGTGCATCAGTGTGAATGAAGGTTATATAGCAATCTAGTCATTATTACTCCTATTATAATTTTAGATTTGCACACTGTACCCGAACTTTGCTAAAAAAAAACAACTCCCCAAAGACTACACACTTACGTAGCAACAGTGGCTCCCTTTATTAGGCCAGGTCCCTCAATTGTGACAACGCTGTTTTCAACATTCTCTTTAATGGGATTAGTGAATATTATGTCCATAGTTGTTTTTTTATTCAATCTAGCTTGCTCGTTGACCTAGGAAAACAAAAATGACACATGAATACAGTGAGGTACGAGAAGGATCAGGCAACAGGTAAAGGACGCCATCAAGCTTGCCATACACATCAATGTCACTGAGTTTGGCAGGATCGGGACGCCAGCCAATACGTATGGGGGTTTACGAACTCTCCCTGATGAGGTTGGGAGAAAGAACGATTGGGAATGCTGGATTTCAAAATGCCAATCCTTTGCTCCGTTACAGATGCTTATTACCCTCCCCCACTTAGAAAAATACATGCATGAGTGTGCATCTTTATGGTCAATTCAGAAGAACTAGGAGTTGGTAGAACAGCTTGCTGTAAAGCTTTTTACAAGGGATGGCTTATCCTCAGAAGGCCATCACTATCTGATTGGTGGGGGTCTGACACCTTGCGCCTCCACCAATCAGCTGTTCTGTTGTAGCAATGGAGCTGTAAGTTGGCGCTGGGGCTACACAGATCCACTCTGTAGGATACCGCATTGCCAATCCACATGAAGTCAATAGAAGTGTTCCGTCCACAACAGAATGATTAGTGGGTGTATGGGGTGTTAGACTCTCGCTGATCAGATAGTGATGGCCTATCCTGAGGGGAGGCCATCATTGTAAAAATCTGGACAACCCTTTTAGGGACATAGCTATGGAAGGCCTTCTGCTGTCACACAGGGCACTGGCCACCAGTCATTTCTGTCCAATTGCCACTCATCACGTCTCTAGTGGTCTACTCTGACAGAAGGGTGTTAAAGTGACAATAAATGGCAAATGGGCACCAAGGCGGCATTGAACATGGCAATAAACAGCAATGAGTAGGAATTGGGCATCAAGTGGCCACTAAACAGAATAAATCACAAATGTAGTGCCTATTAGACCCTGTTTATATCTCAGTAATGGTTAATGCTTAGCATTTAGGCCAGGTAAAATCCTGGCATATACACTAAGCCTATGCACAGGGCCATCAGCTGAGCTGTCTGATGGAACACTGTAAAAATACAGAGCCTTCTGCTAGAGAATCTGAAGGCTGTTCCGAGAAAGGAGCTACATTTTTTTAAAAATAAAGACCAATTTGATCTTTAGCTCAAAATGAGTACAATGCAATGATAAAAATGCCCCCAAAGGTGTGCATAGCCTTTAAGTACATTTCTGTATACATTGCATGTTCCGTATATGAAAAAAAGGGATTTCAGCTCACCCACCGTCCTTGTAGAATACAAGCACAGTAGACTCATTGTAATGAGAGCATATGAGGACGTACCCTGATCAGCAGAGGTGGGTTAATCAGTGTAACTACTTTATTGACCAGCAGTCTTCCTCCCATTTGATCTTCACACACAGCCACAATCTGCATCATGTTGCCTTCAGTTATGGCATTTTTGTACTGAGGGTATGTTATTATAAAGGTGATAGTTTTCTCTGAAAAAGAAAAAAACATGAATGTAATATAATAAGATGGACAATGGGGGAGATTGATTGTGACCATCTTAATGGGAGTCATCAATGACCTTCCTATGAAACAAAGCACAGTCCACAACAAGCATTGCTTGCCCGATCCTAATACTGCCCTTGCGTTCATGGTCCATGGGTCCATTTTAGAGATTTTTTTCATAAATATGTTATTGAGGCCATGAGGGCAACAAAGGTAGCACTGCCGTCTCCTTGCACACAAGCTCCGCTCCAATCTCTGGCCAGCTCCTCCCTCTGATAGCAGATTGACATAGCTCTATTCCCTTGTATGTGCTGTTCAATGTCATCTTGGTGCATGTGCAGTAGTCTGTTTTGCGTCCTGGGGAAGCGCTGGGCAGTACTGTGCATGCAACAAATTGTGATTAGCGCACGTGCGAGAATACAAAGCTAGGCAAGATCTTGTGTGCCACAAGAGCAATAGCGTTGCCCTTGTTTCACTCAATGCTTTGTTTGCACTTTTGTAAAAATTTGATTTTCTCAAAAATGGTGAAAACAATGGCAGGATTAGAATCAGGTGAGCAATGCCTGTTTGAGACTTTGTTTCATAGGGAAGTAACTAATAACAGACTCTATTTCAATTAGGACATCTTAAAACGAGGCCAGGTAGGCAAATGATTTGCCAAATTTATCCCAGAGTCAGAAACTGTGTGATAGATGTGATTTATAATATTACTAATAAATAACAACAACAATAATAATACTACAGTCTACATAAAGTACTAATAGTAAATGCAGTTGGGCGGAAGAGCCCGTATGCTGTTTGGGTGCAGCAGGAATGGTGGCAGAGTGAGGGACTGGTAACTATTACCCAAACTATCTTTCTTCCACAGGTTAAAAGAAAAGGCTGTTTTTCTAAAAAGCCTGGATAACCCCTTTAATAGTAACATTGTAACATAGTTTATAAGGCTGAAAAAGACATTTGTCCATCCAGTTCGGCCTGTCATCCTGCAAGTTGATCCAGAGGAAGGCAAAAAAAAACCTGTGAGGTAGAAGCCAATTTCCCCCACTTTAGGGGAATAAAAAATTCCTTCCTGACTCCAATCAGGCAATCAGAATAAATCCCTGGATCAACGACCCCTCTCTAGTAGCTATAGCCTGTAATATTATTAACAGAATAACTCCCTGGATCAACGACCCCATCTCTAGTAGCTATAGCCTGTAATATTATTAATTGGACACAAAATGTGTGAACATGCATTTTTACACCACCCACTTACTTTTGAGATTGTGGGCCTGTTCACCTACGTTAATTCGGGGCGTTGCCATTACACCTAGAGGCTCAGCTCTCTCTGGAACTGCTGCTCCCTCTGCACATTAGTTGATAGGGCCAGGCAGTGTAAGCATGATCACACCTGGCCCTGTCAATGAAACTGCAGAGGGCACGGCGGTTGCAGAGAGAGCAGAGCCTCTAGGTGTAACTGCAACACCCCCAGGCTCATTTGCATATATTAAAACTTAATTTTTCTCAGTATTGCAAGCACACATGTAACAGGTCAGCCAGTTTCACAGGTACAAATCTGCTGACAGGTGCCCTTTAAGAGGTTATCCCATGAATCGGCCATTTTAAAGGGATACTTCTGTCAAAATATTTTTGACACCTATTAACACCCTATATGTCAATATTCTTTATATTTTTTTTTAACAAAAAATGGTTGATGGTTTTTCTGGATATACAGTTATTTTATGGTCAGTCCGTGTATTCTACGTTCTGTTCTGGCTCAGTGCAGAGTTAAGATCCTTCCAATTCTGGCAGCTGATAGTATAATCCCTTCTTACTTCCAACTTATTTAGGCCGGGCCTTCTGGTTGGATTGTTTTATGCTATGGAGGCTCCCTTACAATTTCTCCACATGCAGCAGTGAAGCAAACACCGACATGATACAAAAAACATAAAAATGCTCACCTTCATTTGCTCCCAATGTTACAGACTGTGATTCAGTTCTGATCTGCTTGACTACTGTACTGTCGTATACTATGGAGGACGCCGTCATATTGATCTTCACAGTCATGGTGTTAGTGGATGTGCTTTTCAGAATAAGTTGCATGATCAGATCCTCACCGACCTGTGTTTCTTTGCTCTTAAAAATGGCAGAAAATTCAGGTTTAACTGCTGCCATTTCTGGTTGTGCATCACGGAGGGACATTGATGCCATACGGGAAGCTGCAAAACCGGCTGCAGGTCGCAGTTTATTCTTAGCCTTATTAAATATCTCTCTTTCCTTAGCAGTGCCTGTAGGAGAGCAGAACAAACATAAATTGTGATGAGGATTATTACATTTATTTGGTATCTTATTATATTGCTATTCTACTGTATTTATTCTGGACTTGTTTTAGGTACAAATCATAATAGAGTTTGTCCACTTTTGAATATTATTCCATAGTTGGGGTCAAACGATCCTCTAGCTCAAGGACCAGTTACTGGTTGACATAAGTTTACAAAACCTTAAAAAGTAACTGCACTTTCTTCCGACAGCCTCAGTTAGTAATACCATGGAGGAAAAGGGTTGAGGATCGGCCCTCCCTCCACCTCAGGTCTTAGAGTAGTCGAACTCCCTGCCCGTATGATAGGAATGGATTCAGCTAATATTAATGAAGAACAAGTATTGACGATCTGGCATTCTGTGACAATAGCCAGTAGGAATGATCTTATGGATGTATGCGTGGGCCCATGCTTTCCGTATTTTGATCTCCATTAAGGGCTCATGCACACTGTTGTACTTTATGTCCGCATCCGATTCGCTTTTTTTTTTTGCAGAACGGATGTGGGCCCATTCCTCTCAATGGGGTCGCAAATCCGTTCCGCGGCCCCACAAAGAAATAGAACATGTATTATTCTTGTGGACAAGGATAGGACATTTTTGCAGGAGGTTAAAAAAATGACAGCATGTACTCGGCTGGGATCCGTGTTTTGAGGATCCGCGATTTGCGTACCGCAAAACTTACAGACGCGTGCAAGAGCCATTAGTATGGGATTGCTTGAGCATTACTATATATTTCCAGATCTCCATCATTTGGAGGCAATATGAATAGGTACATTACCAACAGGGGCGGACTGTGGACTTAAAGTGCCACTGGAAAAAAATCGTAAAAGTGGCCCCATGTTGTAAGTGGATCCAAACTAACAGAAGGTAGACAGAGAAAACGTAGGCTGAGCCAACGATACTGTAGTGCAGAACAAAATACTGCCCCAGCAGGACCAAATCATGTCACAGTTTGAAACCGTATCATCGTCCTGCGGCCGTTGGCCACGTGCATAAGTGCCTGATGCTCCTACATTAATTAATGCTGAGAGCATCAGATCATTATGTACCTGTCTGGTGGCCATGAGGAGGCCTTGGGTGGCCCCCTGGGTTTCGTCCTATGGAGAAATTTCCCTGTATGGTCCTGATTACCAAACGGATTATTACAAAAAATGTATGTGAACCAAACAAAGCTTGGAATCAGTAAAGTGTGTCTACTATGTTTTGTAATCTGGGCAGCCCATGGTTGCGTTGTGGTATATGGTGCTGTCCATCTCCATGGTGCACAGCATATATGTTATCTAAGGTGATGTTTCAGCAGCTAATTAACACTTGGTTGTATGCCCTAAGTATCATCATGACAGATTCTTTTTCATAGACCCCTTTGGACCCAGGATTTAGAAATAATATTGTTCAAATAGCCTAAGGCTACAAAGCTCCTGTTTCTGGTCAAATAAAACTTAACGTTTATTTCTCTCAATAAAACTAATACAAAACAGGAGAAAGAAAAGAAAGAAAAACTTTTTAAAATTTAAAGGTGCTGTGATGATACTAACGGCAGTACATTGGGATTTAATTCCCATAAGTGTGTCCTAAATTGCTTTGGGATGATTCCCACTGGCGCCACCTAAGGTGTCACTACCATCATATGAATTGTTCAGAGATAGACTCATATATATCGTTTAGGAAATATTCCTTATTAGCGCCACTATAGGTGTAGCCACTGCCGCTGGTGCGTCCGAGTTTAGTGAGTCTGCAGTTTTCACTACTCAGACGCCGAATCCATCACACACCTAATTAAAAAGATGTCAAGCTAGAGCTCCCCCGACATGTTTCGCCACTGGATGTGGCTTCATCAGGGGATGGAGCTACTATCAACACAAGCGCTTCGTAAGTAAATGCTTATACCTGTTCGGGGTGGGCTCTTAATCATACTCTGCCCTATCCCCATTCAGAGCTCGTGTGACAGCGTGATCAGCCTATCCGGTGCCTTGAAAGCTTCTCTTACGTCATATACTCGCGTCACCCCTTCACGTGCGCATGCGTCGGTACTTAGAAGATTTTCCCTTTGTTGCTCTATGTGCCAATTACGCATGCGTCAGAACTTCTAATCAAGTCCCGTTCAACGACATCTACTGCGCATGTACAGACACTTCTGTTGAAACCCCATTAGATAACGGCTATTACGCATGCCCCTATACTTAGAAGTTTTTACCTACAACTTCTCCAATATATTTCCAGATGTCTCTTAGGAATGTGTAAACATTTTACTTCCGATTATTTTTCTTTTTTTCTTTTTAGGTTTCTGGTGTGCATATCTTGGGGCATAGACTATATTCTCTGCTTATTGATCTAAGTAGGGTATCCATATATGCGTCGGCACTTTGAAGTTATATCATTGTTGTCTATGTAGTCATGCTCGCCTGGCAGTTAGAATTTTGCCACATTATTCCTCACCATGTGTCACTGTTTATTTCAGAGACAATGTTATGGCTTGTCGACTATCCATATATATTGGGGACTTGATTCTTTAAAATCTTTAATTGTACAGTTTAAGATCTTCTTTTTATTATTCATTTTCTCCTCATTTTTTAAGGGGGAAGAAGAAGGGGAGAAGGGGCGTTTTTTTCCAGAATACCGGAAGGATTAATTTTCTCCTTCCCTTTCTCCAGGTAAGTTAACCATATATTTATATTTTTTTATTTATTTTTAATTATTTATATCCATGTTCATATCAATATTTGTACATTCAAAAAGTAAATTACCCTTATAGTTTCATTGAATAGTAGTATTATTATATTAACTGTGGGATTTTTGAGGTCTTTTGTTGGTATACTCTTTCTTTTTTTCTTTTTTCTTTTTCCCTCCCCTCTTTTTTAATTTTTACTCTTACATAGAGAGAGGGAGGAACTTCCATTTCCTATATATATATAGGAAGTTCCTCCCTCTCTCTATGTAAGAGTAAAAATTAAAAAAGAGGGGAGGGAAAAAGAAAAAAGAAAAAAAGAAAGAGTATACCAACAAAAGACCTCAAAAATCCCACAGTTAATATAATAATACTACTATTCAATGAAACTATAAGGGTAATTTACTTTTTGAATGTACAAATATTGATATGAACATGGATATAAATAATTAAAAATAAATAAAAAAATATAAATATATGGTTAACTTACCTGGAGAAAGGGAAGGAGAAAATTAATCCTTCCGGTATTCTGGAAAAAACGCCCCTTCTCCCCTTCTTCTTCCCCCTTAAAAAATGAGGAGAAAATGAATAATAAAAAGAAGATCTTAAACTGTACAATTAAAGATTTTAAAGAATCAAGTCCCCAATATATATGGATAGTCGACAAGCCATAACATTGTCTCTGAAATAAACAGTGACACATGGTGAGGAATAATGTGGCAAAATTCTAACTGCCAGGCGAGCATGACTACATAGACAACAATGATATAACTTCAAAGTGCCGACGCATATATGGATACCCTACTTAGATCAATAAGCAGAGAATATAGTCTATGCCCCAAGATATGCACACCAGAAACCTAAAAAGAAAAAAAGAAAAATAATCGGAAGTAAAATGTTTACACATTCCTAAGAGACATCTGGAAATATATTGGAGAAGTTGTAGGTAAAAACCTCTAAGTATAGGGGCATGCGTAATAGCCGTTATCTAATGGGGTTTCAACAGAAGTGTTTGTACATGCGCAGTAGACGTCTTTGAACGGGACTTGATTAGAAGTTCTGACGCATGCGTAATTGGCACATAGAGCAACAAAGGGAAAATCTTCTAAGTACCGACGCATGCGCACGTGAAGGGGTGACGCGAGTATATGACGTAAGAGAAGCTTTCAAGGCACCGGATAGGCTGATCACGCTGTCACACGAGCTCTGCATGGGGATAGGGCAGAGGATGACTAAGAGCCCACCCCGAACAGGTATAAGCATTTACTTACGAAGCGCTCGTGTTGATAGTAGCTCCATCCCCTGATGAAGCCACATCCAGTGGCGAAACATGTCGGGGGAGCTCTAGCTTGACATCTTTTTAATTAGGTGTGTGATGGATTCGGCGTCTGAGTAGTGAAAACTGCAGACTCACTAAACTCGGACGCACCAGCGGCAGTGGCTACACCTATAGTGGCGCTAATAAGGAATATTTCCTAAACGACATATATGAGTCTATCTCTGAACAATTCATATGATGGTAGTGACACCTTAGGTGGCGCCAGTGGGAATCATCCCAAAGCAATTTAGGACACACTTATGGGAATTAAATCCCAATGTACTGCCGTTAGTATCATCACAGCACCTTTAAATTTTAAAAAGTTTTTCTTTCTTTTCTTTCTCCTGTTTTGTATTAGTTTTATTGAGAGAAATAAATGTTAAGTTTTATTTGACCAGAAACAGGAGCTTTGTAGCCTTAGGCTATTTGAACAATATCATGACAGATTACCACTACAAATAACGTAAAACGAGGAGTCCGATATAGTCACCTTCAGGGTATTTGTAGTCATTAGTGACATCCACACGTGTGAAAGAACCAACAGCCTTGGTGCTGGTGTTCCGTCCTACAGCTTGAGGCTCAGAATAGATCAGCCTTCTTGATCCATCGCTATTTATCACCCAGTGGTTTGTGTCAGCGTTCACCTCTGAAAACACAAATGTGGTATCGTGCCTGAGGTCCACATCTCCTTCCTTTACAGCTTTCAGAGAGCATGGTCCCAAGCGGTACACACCTGGTGGATAATAATGGAAATATGTCATTTTTACATACAGATCCAAGTTGTAAGTATCTCATCAACCACTTGAAGGGTATGTCAATCTTTGGACACAATCATAATCAACTTTAGAAGTTAAGTGACTTTCTAACTATATTGATTCACTTCTCTTTTACTGCTTGTTTTAAACTTTTGAGCTGTATTCGCAATTCGGCAGTTCATCATTAGTAATGCTGCACATTTATAACTGTAATCAGCATTTTATATTCTACATGCACATTTTTAAATTGTGTTAAAATTGAGCATACACTGTAAACCTTCATCCATAACTGATTATACAGCTTGAGAACACAGCGGGTTCTAAATCTTTATCCCAATCCCTTTCCCTATTACAGACATGAAGAGGGGGCTTCGATTGGACCCATTTTTATGAGCCAGGGTGGAGAGCAGCTGCACAGAGCAACTTGCACCCTACTGAATCAACATGGCCATGCAGTCCAGCTATCCAATACTTAATATATATTTTTGTGCTCTGAGGCCCATACCTCCACTTGGTTCTTGAGGAGTTGAATCTAGAATCTGCCATCCATTATAAAAAGTTCCAAGATCCTTTCTAACACACCACATCTCATTCCATGCATGAAAATTCCTGAAAAGATATAAAAAAAGGCAATGTTTTTTCACTCTTGCAACTTTCAGTCTAGTTTCGCACTAGTGCTAAAATCTTATGGCAGGCTGTTTCGGCATAGCTGGATACTACATTTCTGGCATTAGTGCCCGGATTCGGTTGGACTAAAACGCTGCTTGCAGTACTATTTGTCCGGCTGAATCTCCGATCTAATGCCGAAAACAGGCCAGATCGCTGCCAGTTCCCATTATAGTCAATGGGGCCTGGCGGTGCTCCGGCAGTTTCTGGCTATGCAAGATAACTAGTGTGAAACTAGCCTTACCTGTTTTTATCATAATTTGACCTGATCACCATTAAGATATGACCTAGCTGTCAGTAGCAAACTGTATTAGTAAAGATAATTTTAGGAAGTCTTACCCCTTGCAAAAGCTAGGGGTTTGCTTCAGATTTGTCTGCTTTTCTGTCCTCTTAGGACATGATTAATGTGGTTTTCCAGGCTGCTTTGCTTCGGTATATTATTTGCACGTTATTTTGACTTCAGACACGCCAGGATGGTCACGCTAACACAATTTGTGGTATTACTGTAACGTGATTTTGTTGCGTTAGGGCATTAGGACGGTCAAGATAACATTGGCTACACCTGTATGATATTTTTTGTCTCACTGGTGGTTCAGTTGCGTTTAGTTCACCATGAATGTATCCTTGCTCTGGTGATAATCAACATTTTATGCCCTCTCTTCCTGAAGAACTTATGATAGGTTCATGCTTTTAAACAGCAGCCATTCTGAATAAATTGAGCTGCAGTGTAAAGGATCAGGGTGGGACATAGCAGCAGCCACTATTCCAATGAACTTCTAAGGGCCAATTCTTCGTGGGATCAAGCCTTGTTGCTAAACCTAGGATGCCTGTACAGCACTCCTCGTGGACTAGACTTATCTGTCTATTATGCAGTATTCTATACTTACCATACACTATCATTGGTCCTTGTATTGTCCTTTTTCCCATTAGCATCATAATAGTTATCAATAGTTAGATCCCCATCATTGTCATGGGCAGAATCAAAATTTATGATCAGACGAGCTGGAATCCCGAGACATCGGAGTACTGGATGGAGAGCAAAAAAATCATTTCATGAAGTCATCTGCCTGGTTTAGAGGTTCTTATACTAAGGAACATACAGTATAGCAATATTTGTATTGATCCATTAAAGGGGCTGTCTCCCTTCAGCAAATTGCATTTGTCATATAGACAGGCACTTACTAATGTAATGTGATTGCCCATATTGCCTCCTTTGTTGGCTTGATTCATTTTTCCATCACATTCTACACTGCTTGTTTTCAGAGGTTATGACCACCCTGCAATCCATCAGCGGTGGTTGTGCTTGCACACTATAGGAAAAAGAACTGGCCTCTCTGGTGGGAGGGACTGTGGGAGCGGAGCACGCATAGACACGCATGCGCAGCAGCTCCTGTCCCAGCCATTTCATATCTGCCCTGTAAATCAAGTAGTGTAAAAACCTTGTAAGTAAAAACCGGTAATACTGGTACACACCTGTGCAAAGTACTCCTGCGTACACCCAGCATTGTCCAAACTTGACCGGCCCACTCCGAATCCATTGGCGGAGGATAGCATCACTTCCATTCCACTGTGTAGGGTTCGTTCCTCCGGTGTAGTTCCCGCTCCAGTTCCCCACAATTACCCCATTGTCCCTATCATTGGAGTTCACCTTTTAAAATAATAATAATAATAATTGGATTTTAGATTGATTTTGAAATATCATTGAGCGGCCCCATCCTATTATAAAACTCCACATCTTACCATGGCACTCATCACTCTTCCCACATGGAGAGGGTCATTTCTGCGAGTGACATCTGCAGCTGAATCTGAGGCGTAGACCGAGCTTCTGTCCAACATGGTAAGGCAGATGTTCAAGATCTCTTCTTCATACTGTTGGAACAAAATAAAAACAATAAAAATATTACCTTCAGAAAATAATGCTAATAATTCATCAGAAGATGAAAAGAAAAGAAGTGCAAGAGTACAGATGTAACAGTGCTGAATATTAAAAAAAAACTCCCAGAGACTGCTTTATTTTTTGTAATATATTAATTGAAAAAAGTCTATATGGGTATGTACTAGGTAGCAAGGAGGTAGCTGGTGGTGCAGAGCATGTGCCGACAGTGCTAGGTGCCAGGATGGAGGATAGTGCCAGCTAGTCAAAGCCGCTGTGCCCATTTAAATAAAGGGTTATTGCAGAGAGCTTTTTTGCCCTTGATCTAGAAAATTCTAGCAAGGGAAGATTGAGGACTTATAGTGGCCCTAGAAAAAATAAAAATAAAAGTTGTAGGTGGGTCCAAATTGAAGTCTGGGCAACACAAGTAGATGGAGCCAATACAATTTGGCAGGGTCAGTAAGACCATAGTGCAGCACAGAATACCATCCCAAAATACCAAGTACCACAGTGCAGCACAAAATACCTCCCCCAAAGTTGTCCCTCTGTGGTGGCCATCAATTGTCCAATTGTCTCTAATATTGACATGGGGCAGGGGGCTTAGGTGAGATGTAAGCCATAACACCAAGCCAGCCCTACCTTCTGCATGTTTCCTGGACTTCGTCTAGTAATGACCCCTATAGTTCCTTCAGTAGTATGTATACAGCCAGCGGTATCAACCCACTGGGAAAATACCCTGTAGGCTCTATGGCCAGTTCACTCCTGCCTATGACTTTGGGATTACTTGCAGTTTGATTAAAAACCTTAATCTCATAATAACTAGCCGAGGCAAATGATAATCTCAGCTCTGCTAATGAAAGTAGCATCCTGACACTCATATTGCCTGTTAACCCCTATAAAAGTCTATAGTTTGGTATCTTCATGGGCTTGGACGACAGTAAACCAAGCCTTCTGTTGGCAATAAAACAATTCAGTAATGTTGTAGTTACTTGTCCATAGATCCATCTTCTGCTGCTAAAGCCATCTGCATTTCCATACCAGTATAACCCAACATCTTCGATACAATACTCTATCCTTTCTGCCTCACTGGTCAAGTAAACTTCATCACCTAAGAAGGAGAGAAAAAGAAAACGTGATCCCCAAATCAGAGAATATGTTGGGAATTAAAGATGGACAGGTTGTTTTATGGTGTCCAGGATATTTCAAAGTAAAGTCAGGAGAATTGGCCATAGACCATCATTCGTTATTCACATACCAGCTACCACGTGGCTTGTGAGCTTCCACTCCTATTGAACAAACTGGCCTGGTTCTGAAGATTTTGACCTTTGACCCCCATGGCAACAGATTTACCACGGTATGTACGCACCAGGTTGTCAATAACCGTGTGTGGCCAGGGTCAGCCGGACTCTTACTAAAGCCGTATTCACACGTCATACCCATTAATTTTAATGTGTGTCTTCACACATAATTTTTTTTACCACAGTCGGTGGGTCCATGTTTTTAGCATGGATGTATGCTTTATTTTGTCAATGTTCACGGATCCATCACACCAATTATAGTCTAGAGGTCTGTGAAAACCACGGATGCAACACAGATGCCATCCGGGTTTCATCAGTGTTTCACGGATTATTAGGAGGAGATGCTTTGAAAATTATTTTTCAGCTGTGCAGTGTCAGTGAAACATGGATGACACACGGGCAACAGAAAACGGACACATGGACCCAACACAGATCCATCACGGACATCTTCACGGAAGCATCACTGACCACCTTTTCACGGATTTGAGCACGGACACGGACTTGTAAATGAGGCTTAACTCTGAGTCCTGTCAGGATTTTCTCTGCGTTTAACTTGAATCATAGAAATCTATACGTCACAGAGCTCAGCTTCTCTCTCTATTGTATTGTTTCTAGATCGATGCAGAATATATCGGGTTTGTTTCATAGAGGACCTGTGTCATCTCTCCTGATGTGGCTGTTCTTGTAACTGCCTGTATTCCCCATGTAATAATATTCGTATTCTTATTCTTATGACTAGAGATGAGCGAATCGAATCCCACGAAGTGGAATTCGATCCGAATTTCAGGATAAATTCTATTTGCCTCAAAGCCAAATTTCCTTGTGCTTCGTGTCAGCGAATCGAATTAACCTGAAATAGTGTAAAAAACAAAAAAATTCAAACTTACCTCCTCCATTTGCTCGCGGCGGGCCGCCAGCCTCCACCTTGATTTAAGATCTCGGCCAAAATCCCGGCGTGATGACGCAATCTCACGCTGCACGAGATTTCACTCCAGATCTTCAAGCAAGATGGCTGCGGCCGGCTTGTCGCGATGCAATGAAGGTGGTAAGTTTGATTTACCGGAGATGTGAAAAATGAACAGTGGAATTGGTTGAATAAACAACTAAGCCAGTTCTACTTTACACCAGTTTGATAAATCTTCCCCGTAATGTATTATCTGCCGCAAAATCTACTAATGCAATTTTGTAAAACAGAAAAGTCCCTGTTTCATAAATCTGCAGCCTTCAATAATTATTTTAACCATTTCCTTGCTCTCTAATTTGTCATTTCCAATATATTATTAGGTTTGTTATTCTCCCTGTAGACTTCATGTCTTTTAAGGCTCATGCACACGGCCGTTGCCCGACCATGGCCGTATTGCCGTCCGCAATGGGTCCGCAATCCCGGAGATGTGGTGCGGTGCAGAACGGAGGCACCGATCGGAAGCTCACGGAAGCACTACGGAGTGCTACGGTGGGTTTTATGTCCGTGCTTCTGCACCGCAAAAAAGTAGTGCATGCACTACTTTTTTGTGGTGCGAACAGTCGAATGGGGTCCGCGATCCGCATGCGGTGGCCCAATGGTCGGTGTCTGTGCATTGCAGACCGCAATTTGCGGTCCGCAGCACAGGCCCGGCCGGCATGCGTTCGTGTGCATGAGGCCTTAGACTGTTTGCACAGCTTTCACTCTTCGTGATGCCCATAAACATGTGTAAGACTTGGTTTCAACATCAGCATATGTACAGTACCTGAATTCCAGCAGTTAAACAGCAAAACAAAGGTTCCCACATTAGAAGATGAGGTGCGCGATCCACTGGTTGTCTGTACAGTTACCCGGTAACGACCAATGACTGAAGTTACTGGAGTGTTGAGGGTAACAGGCAGAGAGTTGCCACTGCTGTTTCCACGTACCGCACTCCAACCCGTTCTACTACCAGAACTGGAAACTGGCATCACTGCCTTGGTGTTGTTGGATTCAGATGGCCTGGGACCTGTCAATAAGAGTTACAAAGCATTTTAATAAAAAATTATGTACATCTGTTTTTCTATACACCATACCTGGAGTATAAACCAAACTGTAAACACTGTTATCTTTAAAATGACGTCTATTACTGGGATCAGTTTCAAATGGCTAAACACACCAACCCTATTGGGGCTAATTCTTTAAACATATATGTCCAATGCATCAGTTAATTTCCTAGGCGGCCAAAATAATTGCAGAGGTCAGCCTGAGCCAAAAAGGCCCTGCACTGGTCATCTGCCTTGATCTAGAGCATGGTAGGTACCACCTGTAATAGATCCTGGGCCTTCCACAATGTTAGTTAATGGCACATGAGAACATATGTAAAAAAACAGAATATAGTTATTCCTGATACTCCTATTTTCATGGAATAAATAAACACGATGTTAAAGAAGTACTCCAGAAAAATGCTATTAAAAAAATGCTATATTGTCCAGCACCGGCTATTATAAAAAAATGTAGAGGCTCTTGTGTGAACCTGTTTTATGGATAGTCTGCCATCTTAGCTCCTTCTTACCGTTTAATATGGTTCGCCTGAAGCAGTCTACATTTTCCACAATACCTTTGCAGAGAATGATGAGGTAGAATCTCATCATACTGCGGCAATGATAGATCAGTGACATAGAACTACCACCCCCAAACTCACACTGCAGTGTATTGTACGTGATGCAGCCTCACACTGTCTCCCCTGCCTCCTGCTTGTGATAGGTTTCCACCTGTCAGCCCTTATAAACAGGAGCAGAAATGATGTCTTCAGCACTACTTCTTGATAGGGGAACATACATAGGAACAAGGAGGATAGATGTTGGAGATGAGAGGAGGCTTCTGAGAACTGTCAGTTTGGATTTGATAGATGATGATATAATCCTGTAATTAACTGGAAGTTCTTTACACAGGAGAGCAAGCTCTAAACGGGTGGTCGGCATGGGATTACATAAAGGAGACGTGGGTAGACACAGTGACAAATTCAGGTAATTTAATCTAGTTTTCTGGTGCAAATGAAGCCAGAAATCTACTGCAGCTTGTTTAGGCGCGTGGACTGCCGGAGGACGTGCTTAATTTATGAGGCATGCGCATCCTCCAACAGCTCAGGGGTTATCTGAAAGTGTCAATCTTCATAAATCTCCTCCTATATGTACAGAATTTATTTATTTTTTGAAAACCCTAGAGTGATTCTTTAACTGTGAGCATAGCCAGTACAGCCTTTCTGTTTACTTATACATCTTTTATCAGAGTAAGGCTGGGATGTAGGAGTTGCCGGTGAACTATTAGATACACACCCTACTGCAAAACAGGTAATTATCTCCCAGCAGATCTTTATCAAAGAATACATGGAGTGTGAAGAAATGTAGTTGTACCACTTCTAAATTATTTATGATTATGTTACTATATATAACTTTTTATGGGTAAAACATATACATAATACATATTGGAAAAAAAAACTAAGTATAATTGGGAACAGGGCAAACAAAGTATGGTTTCTCATGTAACCATCAGTGTTATCATCAGATGAAACATAGTCATGGAGTATACAAGGATCTTCCAGTCTTGGGGAGGTAGAAGCAAGCATGGGATTCAGCCAGTTCCCTTCAGTTATCCAGATCTGGATGTTAAAATTACAACTGGATTGGAGAACCGTGTTAGGCTACTTTCACACAGCAAAAACGCTTCCGTTACTGATAATACAACCGTCTGCATCCGTTATGAATGGATTCGGTTGTATTATCTTTAACATACCCAAGACGGATCCATCATGAACTCCATTGAAAGTCAATGGAGGACAGATCCGTTTTCTATTGTGGCAGATGGTGTCAGAGAAAACGGATCCATCTCCATTGACTCGCATTGGGGGTCATGCTGGATCCATCTTTCTCCGCATCCCAGGACAGAAAGCAAACTACAACATATTGCGGTTTGCTCTCCGGTAAAGGAGCGCAACTAAATGGAACGGAATGCATTTTGGAGCACTCCGTTCAGTTCAGTTTTGTCCTCACTGACAATGAATGGGGACAAAACTGGAGCGTTTATTTCCAGTATTGATGGATCTCAATACCGGAAAACTAAAACGCCAGTGTAAAAAGAGTCCCGATCCGGTGCTCTGGCGGCGGCAGGTAGCTGGAGATGTTTGCTTCCATTGCTTTGTGCGCCGCTGATAGTTTAGCTCCTTAGTTGGGTGGTATGTGTGTGTAGTGTATATATGGTGTATTTATGTATGTGTGTTGCACATATATGGTGTATGTATATGTAAACATGTGTCTTGATGCTGCGGGTCCGCCGTTGAGTAAAGAACCTGTTAAAAATTTTAATCCCACCCTTTGGTAGAAGCTATCTCTTAATCAAGCTATTTTGTAAGTTTTGTGTGTATTTACACACCTATGATCCAAAGGCATGTATGATATAGTATGCACACAGTAGGAACTCTTCATTGACTTGGTATTAAGAAATATTGATAAGACATGTATGATGAATAAGGTTTTAAAAAAGATCAAAATTATATATATTGGTGAGTTTCACAAGACAAGTAGCTTTAAGCTCTTAGACTCGGGGGCATACGTAGAAGAGAGGTTCCCCTATACTAAAGACCAAACTAGGACACCTAATTTGATGCCTGCTTCTGAGATTAAGGACACAAAAGCTACACCCGACTATTGTTGTTAACCTGTGCCAAATATTTTTTTAAGTATAGAGTTCATGAGGTGACTGTCAATATCACCATTCAAAATATGTGATAAAATTGCAAACGCGTGAGGCTGGCACAATCAACTCTATTGGGGTCATTTATCAACCTGGTATAAAGTAGAACTCATTTCATTTTCCAAAAGGAGCTGTCAAAAATGAAAGGTGGAATCTGATTGATTGCTATGGACAGCTAAGCCAGTTCTACTTTACACCATTTTGATAAATGACCCCATATGTATCCTCCTGTACTGGGATGGAAAGGAGGTCACCAAGTTGAGAAGAGTCTCATGGATTTGCCTTCTTTTTGTGAGGTGGAATTTATGAAACTATGAAAGTACAACCCTGACAGGTGACATTGATGTGTGACACAAGTGTCGGAGGAATGTGGCCCAG